>NC_081417.1:58045490-58243328 GCF_949786415.1 Peromyscus eremicus
AGCCTTGTCATCTGTATTTCATTTATAAGCCCATGTTCATACTCATTTATATTTTGTTCTATGTTTGAAACACTTAATAAACTATTCTAATGAAAAATCCTTTTTAATGGAGGAATATTTTTTATTTTGTCAGGAAATCCCTTAATTTAAGATACTTCTAATGATGGAGATATCAGGTAGTAAGCCTTAAAACTTATTTTGTGGGCAATTGGCCTGGTCAAGATGAAGCTGAATATCTCCTCTTCACTGACTGGCTGTCAGAAACTCATTGAAGAGGACAGTGAACACAAACTTCATACTTTCTATGAGAAGCACATGACCTCAGTAGTAGCTTCTGGTGCTCTGGGTCAAGAGCAGAAGGGTTGCATCTTAGCTAAGGTTTCTATTGCTGTGATGAAACACCATATCCAAAAGCAAGCTGTGGAGGGCAAGGTTTATTTGGCTTACACTTTCACATCACAACTCATCATCAAAGGAAGTCAGGACAGGAACTCAAGCATGGCAGGAACCTGGAGGCAGGAGCTGATGTAGAAGCAATGGAGGAGTGCTGCTACTTACTTGCTTGCTCATCATGGCTTGCTTTCTTATAGTGCCCAGGACCAGGAGCCTCAGGATGGAACCACCTACAATGCCCTGGGCCCTGCCCCATTGATCCCTAATTAAGAAAAATGCTTTACAGCCAGGTCTTATGGAAGCATTTTCTCAATTGAGACTCTCTCCTCTCTAAGGACTCTAGCTTGTGTCAAGTTGACATAAACTAGCCAACACAGGTTATGTGGTCCTGATAATTCATGGGAACCCCAAGCAAGGTTTTCCCATGAATCAAGGTGTCTTGATCCATTGCAGAGGGCCATTCTTGTTTTATAGACCAAGGAGAACTAGAAAGAATAAGTATAAATCTGTTTGCAGATACATTGTGGATGCCAATCTCAATGTTCTCAACTTGGCTATTGTGAACAATGAGAGAAGGAAATTCCTGAACTGACAGATACTGCTGTATCTTAATGGTTGGAGTCCAAAAGAGCTCACAGAATCTGAAGGCTTTCATCTCTCTAAAGTCAATGATGTCTGCAAACAGGTCAGAAAGCCCTTAAGCAGGAAGGTAAGAAGCCCAGCACCAAAACACTCAAGAGTCAACATTTTGTTACTCCATGTGTCCATGTCCTGCAATACAAACACCAACATTTTGCTCTGAAAAACAGCATACTAAGAAAATATGGAGGAATTGCTAAGCTTTTGTCCAAGAGAATGAAGGAAGCCAAAGAAAAATCTAAGGAACAGATTGCTGAGTCATAGGCTGTCCTCACCAATGATGGACGAAGACTTCTAAGAATAACTCTTCAAGACTAACAAATATATGATGAGAACTTGAATCTCCCAAACAAACAAACACTGAATACTTTAGGCCAGAAATCTCAACTCAGAATCCAGTGTCCCCTGTTTCCCAGCTGTGCCTTCTTTCTCATCTCCCGGATGAATTCTTGAATCCATCTATCTGTTATGGATTTTGCTGTTCTGTCCATTCCAAGAAATTGGTATCTTCTGTTTCACTCACTTGGTCCAATCATGGCTTATTCTTGCCCTTCGGATCCATTCACTATATCCCAGGCATAATTACTGTAAAACACCAACCTAGTCTTATTTCTCCATAATTGACTTCCCTTGTTTTTTTGACTATAATTTGTATTCCTTTTCATTTTATTCTCTAACTAAAAGGCACTGTTAATCCAGTCACAGTAACCCCTTTAGCTGCATCTGTGTTGAACATGCCATTCAAATTGTAAGGTTCTTCCACAGAGTGCTGCTTTGTTAGAGCTATTTTTATCCTGTCCCTTCCCTGGTCATTCCCGGCTCTTTCTAGGGAAACCTAGAAAGTTTAAATGCTAGTAGTTTAAATGCTACTTCCAATGCATACTCCTTCTAATTGGGCATCTCCTTTAATATTCTACTGCTTCTTCTTGAAGTTTTCTTCTCACTGTTTCTCAGAATAATGTGATTTTGAGCACAGAATTTGTATCTATTCTTATTGAATTTAAATACTGAAAATGCTATTTGCTAGTCTGCATAAATTTTAGAAAATTGCCAATGCTTACTATATTCCAACTTCTTTATTAATAAAAAAAGATAGAAAATTATTTACCTAAATGGAAGGATGAAAATATTAAATGAGTTAGTAAAATTAGGTACTGGCAACATATTGCATCCTCAATAACTGTGGAATCCATTGTTCTGTGAAATTATATTTATCTAAATGATTATTAGATAATATTTGCTTCTTCCTCTTAATTTTCCATATGAGGTGAACTCCACCAGTTCTCCTGATTACCACTAAAATCTTCATTAAAAAAAATCACAGCTATTTTTTTAAAAACATTTGTTGACTAAGTGTATAAACCTATCTATGAAAAGAAGCTAAAAAAAATTAAAAGATAATATAATATGTATCACCCATTTTATAAAAAGTAGACCTTTAAGACATGTAAGTTTATGTAGTATACACTCATGTTTGGAAAGTTCACTTGATAAAAAGAAACTCTTGATACTGTTTCCATGCAACTCTATCAATTCAAAAACATTTTAAAAATGTCTTGGCCAGTCATCTTGTGATCTTGTATTATTGATATATTTGCTAATTCACACCTACACAAACTTTGATGACTCTCAGGAAAATATTGATATAATCTTTCTGAGTTTTACAAAACCTCTTCACTACTATCAAAGTTAACATGAAATTCCTTTATGCTAAATTTAATCCACAAAAATCATTTTTTTAAAAAAAAAAACCTAAGTTCCTACTCAACTTACCTTATTCTTTTGTTCTGATTTCCCTGAACTGCTGTTTTAAAGATACATTTTACTTCATTATCAGACTAGTGGATAATTTTCAGAAACACACTAAACCCTTAATCTAATATCCCAATGTATATATGACACTTGTATCAAAGAGTTACATTAGAGATTTCTGATTCACAATTTTCATTTTTAAAATATTTTATTGAGATATGATTAATACATAAAAGTGTATATATTTAATGAGTATAACTGTGGCAGTTTGAATGAGAAAGGTTACCTACAGGCTCTCATATCTGAATGCTTGGTCCTAGATGGTGGTACTTTAGGGGGAATTTATAGAAGCTTCAGGAGTTGGAGCATTGCAGGAGGAAGTATCCCTTTGTGCTAGGGACAGGCTGGGAGAGCTTGTACCATTACCCACTTCCAGTTTGCTTTCTCTGCTGTGTGTTAAAGTTGAAGATGTGATTCCTCATCTTCCTGCTCTGGTTATCTGCTGCCATGCTGCCCATGCCATTATGGACTCTTGCTCTGGAACCATACGTCACAATAAACTCCTTTTCTATAGGCAACATAACCAACATCTTTACAATGCCTTGCCATTCCCAAACCTGGTAATCAGCAAACCCACCATGACCTCTTTCCTCTAATGTCCAGTAAGCAGCATCCCCACTATCACCCTCTATCCCCAGTCATTGGTAAGCAGCAACTCCAAATGCCCTTCTCAACTCAAATCGTTTAGAACTTAAATGTGTCTTCCTGTGCCTTTCTTTATTCACTAAACTTAATGTTACTCAGATTCAGCTGTGTTGTGGGCAATGACAATGACAGGATTTCCTCTTCTCTCTTTTTCTCCTTTTCCTTCCTTTCTTCCTTCCTTCCTTCCTTCCTTCCTTTTTTCCCTCTCCCTTCCTTTTCTCTTATCTCTCCCTCTTTGACTTAAAATATAGGCAAGGCCTCATGTATTCATGAAAATGACTGCTAACTCCTGGTTATCTTCCTAAACCCGAAATTAAAGGCATAGACCATTGTGCCAAGAATTGGATTTTCTTCATTTTAAAGGACAAAAGTGTGTGTGTATGTGTGTGTGTGTGTGTGTGTGTGTGTGTGTGTGTGTGTGTGTGTGTGTGCGTGTGTATGTTTGTGTGTGTGTGTGTGATATAGAGTAAATCTAAATGTCAGGCTGTTTTGTAACAGCTTAATTTTCTTCTATCTGTCATTTTCTGCACTCTGTGGGGGCAGAACTTGGGCAAATCAATCAAACCCTAAGTTCTTACAATTAGAGATCACACAGAAAGTTACCAAGCTTTACATCTTCTTCATATAATTGATGAGGACATTCTCAGTGCTCTTAACTCTATGTGCTAAGCATAATGTAATGCAAATGCTTGACCAGATGAATTTGTAAGGGTGATATCCATTTTTCAAAATTAAACAGCTGACATTTTGTAGGCCCAAAGGCTCTGGTACTGTAGGTATTATTTATTAAAGTGATATTTTAAAATTACTATAGTGCAAAAGAGCTCATTAAAATGGAAAACTATATTTTTTGTTGTTTTTAATAGTTTAAAATTCAACCACTAAAAGTATAAATGTTTGAATAAATCAGTAGATTATTACTATTGATATTCAAAGGTCCTCAAATGAGACTTTGTTTCATAGAGTACAGTCTTGAGACAGCTTTCAGATTACATAGATCAATAAGTAGCAAAGCAAACATTGGCCAGGGAATCTTTGGCGTTTTCTATCCATAAAGAATAAGTAAAATTGGGGTTGAGGATTTAGCTCAGTGGTAGAGCGCTTGCCTAGCAAGCACAAGGCCCTGGGTTCAGTCCTCAGCTCTGGAAAAAAAAAAAAAAAAGAATAAGTAAAATTGTAGAACCATTCCTATAGTCTCTTCCTCTCTAGAGATGTTACAGAGCTCCAAACACAGCTCAGACCCATTCAACATGTGGAAAACTTGAATTTTCTGGAACATTCTGTTTCCTGGGTTTATGTCAAACTAGGATGGATTCTGGTAATAATTTCTGGTGATCAGCACATCCAAACACCCAGATCCCATTGTGGGTCATTTAGAGCCTTTATGACATGTATCATTTGCAATGACAGAGTTTTATGACTTCAAACCACCTGCCTATTCACATTCGCTGTCATCGCTGTAGTAAGGATTTAATTTAACAAAGGCAAGTAGTCCCACTGCCCACACTAGAGGCAGAAAACTCGGGGTGATGAAAAGAATGTACCTGGACAACGTTAAAATAAACTGTGAATAGAAAGCATTAAAAACCATAAACAGTCTTTTGAAAGTGAATAGATTATATAGTATAAGAAAAACTCATTTACACTAAGTAAAATATAATATTGCATTTATGGTTGAACAAGTCTCTTATGTAGGGAAAGAAATATGAATAATATTATAGTGAGCATGTGATAATATTGCAGGGAGATATTTTAAATGTTATTGAATATGATTTCCCCATTATTAGCTTTGCTCTAAGTAAATATTACTAATTATTTAAATAAATATATCAGCCAATTCAAATTCTCTCTCTCTCAAAGATGTTGTAATTTACAAATATGCTTATGGTTCATTCTATCATATTAGTAATTCATACACTTTGCACATGTACCCAATAGAGTCAATGCAGACCTCTTGTAAATGACTGTATATGTAAATAACAAACTTTACAGCATTTAAAATTTATTTGTTAAATTACATATGTAATTTAAATTTGTTAAGTTACATATATGTTGTGTGGGTGTGTTTACGGGTATGTGCTCATGAATACAGGTGCAGACATGAGTATTGGGGCCTCTGAAAGAGAATTGTTCTTCAAACCACTGAGGTCTATTGACCCATGATAAGATTTTGTTTGGTTTTAGTGGAACTACAAACCAATTACGAATTTAGTATTGATGATATTATCTGTTTCCTAACACAACACTATGTTGTAACATAGTTTTACTATGATAAGATATAATTACTGTGTTCAAGATCAAAGATTTAAACACTTCCAGGTTAGTTACCAGCATGGACTTAGTGGATGGGAAAGTGGGAACCACCGAATAAAGCATAAAAAAAAGTCATTAGAAGTCTTTTTAAAAAATTGTCAACATTGAGTAACCTTCTATGATTTGGGGTCCAATTTTCATCCCTTCAAGCAGTTGTAGGCTCACTGTTCCAATTACACAGATGCTAAATAGTGACTCTTCATGCACATGCTGGTAAACACTGGGCTGGATTCACAGGAACAGGAGGCATAGCACCACGACCCCATTACGTTCCTTGACGGATTCACTCTATGATCTCAACTCATTAGTCCCCCAAATAGAATTTGTAGTGACAAAAGGGAGTACTGAGAAGGAAATACTTCTCAGTCAAGCAAGCACTGAGCCGAGAACAAGCTTGGAAGTTATCAAAACAAAGCTTCACAAGTTTGGAATAAATTAGCTTGCTTGGGCAAAAACTGAATAATGTGTCTATGTTTTGTCAGTGCCTAAACATAATCTATTCGCCTCAGGCTCTTTCTAGACCTAAAATCTCATGCTGTCACTGTTATCTGCTACCACACTGCTTTAAATGGAAAGTGTCACTGCTTCAGGTGACATGGTTTCAATAAGGGAAATTGCCCAAGGAAGGATGCAGGTGTATCTGCCATTCAAAAGCCTAGGAAGTATGTTCTTCATTTGAAAAAAAAATCATTTAAACAATGAGAACTAATTATCACATTAATTTATCGTCAACACAAGGAAGTACCAGCAGGCAGATACATCAACATTTGTGTAAACTACCAAGCAAGCAGAATAAAAAGGAATTGGTTGAGTCACTTTCTGGTTCTGCACGGGTTCTGCTAGAGCCACATTTTAAGCTCTATTTTGTAGCTTCAATATAATTACACAACAGCCTGTGCCATACATTTCTATCAGGCTTCCTTTGTCTGTTTTTATCCCTATAGCCTATTTTTGATTTAGCCATTATGTAGGAGAATGACTCTAGGGTCAATCTCATGAACCCTCCCTCCACTCTTGGGATCAAGGTTTTGAAACTACCTTTCCTTAATGGTGGAATACTGGGTCTGGTAATTATAGATTCTGGAAAAACTGATGGGAGATAAATGCATGATCTTATGATATTGTATTACAATATGAGCTGTTCTACCTATTCTAGTGGTATTGCCTTTATGAAACAGGTGGCTATGTGAGGGAAGCCCATAAGGCAGGGAATATCAGGGATTGTTTGGAAATTATGAGTTTGCTCCCACAGCTGAACACAGTCAATAGAATCTTAGGATCTCTCTACTCATCACAGCAAGAAGTTAAGACCCTGTATCCTGCAACTTGAAGAAATCGAGTTATACAACCAAGCAACATGAGTTCTAAATTGGGTCTATCTAATCTGAGTTTTCATGTTAAGAACAGTCTTGGCTGGGATGTTGATCAGTTTATCAGTATTTGTCTAGATTGCCTAAAGCCTAGAGTTCAAAAACAGTCATGGGGATACAGATCAGTGGTGCTCTACTTGCTTAGCAGGGACAAGACCCTCCTTTCAGTACACACACACACACACACACACACACACACACATACACACACACACGTGTGTGCACACATAATATATGTATATGTATACGTATACGTATACGCACATGCACATGCACATGTATATGTATATGTATATGTATATGTATATGTATATGTATATGTATAGTGTATATGTATAGTGTTTTTCCAGGAATGGTGGAGCACATATACTGCAATGGGAGCAGAGGCAATCATTCCGACAGAATCTAGAATCAACTGTGAATTGGGCTTCTGAGTGTACTGTGGCTATTGTTTTGATTGCATTAACTGGGATGGGGAGACTTGCTCATTGTGAGTGGTGCCAGTCTCTGGCTGGAAACCTAGACTTTCTAAGTAGAGCAGCATGTATTCATCGATCTATGCTTTCTGATTGTAAATGCAATGTGACCAGCTTGAAGCTCTTGCACCCTGACTTCCCCTGACACACTTGACTTTATCCGTACAGAGTGAGCTGGATTAAGCTGTTTCTCCATTAACTTGGCTTTGACAGGGTGTTTTACTACAGCAACAGGAAAAGAAACTAATGCAGTTATAAAATCACAACCAAGATAATGACATTAATAAAATTCACCTGCCCAAATTTGTTCAGCTTAGTTGCAGTCATGTATGTGCATGTGTGTGTCTTTCTAAGTTCTATATCACAGATATGACAACACTTATAGATATATCTGGCATGGGACCCAGAGTTTAAGGTCATTATCCACTCCCAGGATTTTAAGGCCAAATGTCAAAACCAAACAAACAACAGAAATGTAGTCAAACCAACATGTAGTCTTGCATGATCCTGAGCAAAGGAGAGGGTTAGACGTTGCCTGTATTTCTGACCTATATACACTGAAATAAAAATTTATGTTGCTTTAAGCTGAAAAATTGAGGGGAATTATTATATAGTGACAGGACACCAGGACAAAGTTTATCAAGATAAGACAGTATAACCGTTGGCTAATAGGATTACTAATTGCCTATTTCTCAAACTCTATGTTTTTCTTCAAAAGTCCCCTCCACTCAGGTAATTGTCTATAAATTCCAATTCAGCACTTAACTCCTGAAATGTCAGTTGGTTATTTTTATCTCTCCATCCCTACCTATGGCCATTTCTATGGGTTAGGCCCTCATCATTTCACATCAGGAAAAATTGCTGAAATCAGTTTCTAGAACATTTTGAGTACCATTCTTGAAAAGTTGGCATTAAAAAAAAAATTGTTCCAAGGAGACAACCTTAAGAAAATACTAAACAGGGAAAGGTCATTGTCTTTGAAATTTCCTGTTTTTTGATTTACTCATTCTATTCCATCTGCCATATTTCTCCAGCTGCAGCTCCATTTTCTGGCCTTCACATCCCTTCTTCATTTTCCACTCTGGAAAGGAAGCTTTCCGATGCTCCATAGACCTTCACAGCCTCATAACAACTCTTTTCTGAAGGCTAATCAATCCTAATGACCGAGTCATATTTACCTTTTAAAAGAGGCACCACACACACAGGTACGCTACTATCATAAAGTGATTTCCCTCACTCATTCTTCTTACACATACTAAATTTTCTCTAGCTAAATCTAAGTCACTGTTTGTGCAAAAGACATGAGACACAAGAAAGTTACTGTCACATCTACAATTCCATGACAGCCACCAAGTTTATTATGATTTGTTTCCTTATTTTGCCTTTGTAGTATTATTTATATTAAATTTACTTATTTACTTCCTTACTTATATATTTACTATAGGTATGGATGTCTTACTTGCATGTATGTCTATGTAAAACATGCATGTTTGGTGCCTGAGGTCAGAAGAAGACATTGAATCCCCTGGAACTGGATATACAATCAAGTTTTGAGCTATACCATGTGGGTGATGAGAACTGAACATGGGTCCTTTACATGAACAGCAAGTGCTCAAAACCACCAAGCCATCTCTTTAATCCTAAGTGTCTTCATTTTAATATGGTATTTAAAACATATCTGATTAGCTAGACCATTATTGTCGTTAAAGTAGAAACAGAAATTTTAGTATTTATAATAATTATAAAGAGAATTAATGGTAAATAGTGCTTTGGAATAAGAACCCAGTGTGTGGGTAGTGACATCTGCTATACCCTAACACATACTATGTCAACCTACAGCCTCAGTGGGCACACCTTGCCTTAATCAGTAGTTTTGATAATGATAATTCTTGAAAGATAGAGTAATATAAAATTAATTGTTTCAGTTGCATATAAAATAGTCCCTATATGTTCAAACACTTTGTCCTGAGTTAATGGTAATTCTGGAGTCTGTAGAATCTCCAGCAGGTTGGAGCTAGCTAGGACTACATCAGTTGGGCAGGTCACTGAGTATGCTGCCTCTGACTCCATTCTGTCATGTTCTCTACTTCTTTCCTGCTACAATGTGGCAGCCACCTCATGTTCCTGCTAAGTCACTCCTTCCTGTCCCCACAAATTCCCTAGCATGATGAACCTAAATCCTTTAGAAAAATATAACTAATACATTAACAAGTCAATGACTTTAATGAACGTATAGTTCATACTCATTGCATTAAGTACCTGAAATTTTGTTTTAGTTCTCATGCATTAACACCTAGGTAGCTGTCCAAAATTATTTACTTTAGCTACGGCTACAGAATCCAAAGATTAGCTTGTATTATGATTACATTTCACATGTGATTTATATTGGTATGTTTTTTTAGCTTTGACATTCCCTACGTTTTAAGCATCTAAATAGTGGAAATATAGTGTGTGAGTATACCAACTAATACTTAAATGATATGTGTGTGTGTGTGTGTGCGCATACACGTGCAAGAATATTTAAATATCTAAAAGTTGCAACCATTTCACAGTAACCTGATTATGTAAATTAGTCCGTTCATTTGAAGTTTTTTTTTTTTTTTTTTCATTGAACTCCTTTCCTTAACCACATGATTATTAGGTGTTTAGGAGGCTGGGACTTTAAATAGTTACCAACATGGCTATCCAGTTATATCAGTAGACAAAGTCAGTGATAGTGATGCTACCACATGTTTAATGTGAAATGGGAGTGTCAATAAACTTTCTCTTAAGTTAGCCTGGTAGCAACCCATCCAGGCATTAACATCAGATTCCAAGAGTCTTCAGAGAAAACTGGCAATTTAAAACTCATTCAAGAGAATCTAATATCAAACGTCTTTTTCTAAACTTGGGCAACTGAAACACTGCAGCTTGTCAAGGCTCATAAGATGGTAGATAAAATTATTCCTTTGTTACAAATGTAATATTTTCATTTATAATATGCCTTTTATACTTCAGATTAAGATTTCATTAAATGTCTTCCCCATTTGTTGGCAATAGAATTTCTACCTTGAAGAACTACATAAAACATACAGTCTATTCACACAAAATCAAGCATTCATAGTCCATCACAAAGTGATACCCAGCTTACTCTTTCCAACAAATAATAAACTATGTATTTTGACATCCATATCACTGCCATTCTTTTGCATGTCAGCAGGCTGTACTCATTTAAGTATTAGTTGATATGGCTTTGAGCTATACTTCCACAGTGCAGTTGCAATCTTGCCTGCAAAGCTGCTCAGATCTTCACAACTATGAGTTATAGAATGCTATTGTTCCAGTTTGCAAATGAAGAAGCTCAACCACAGCCAGGTAAGGAACTTGGCTCAATGTGCCCAGCTGATCAAAGCAGAACTAAAATTCAGATGCAGATGGTCCATTTTTAGAAGGCAGCCTCTCAACTATCATTTGCTGAATAGAACTTGTTGAGGACTTAACGATGAAGGATGGAAAGGCAATGATGGCAAAGGTCTCACATAGGGCACTAATTAGTTGAGACTCTTGTTTTCTAAATGGAGTATATGAATACTACTATGTCCCATGAATGAGAGGACATGGCTTCCTTTCATGTGTTTCGTGGTTCTAGTCTCTTCTTCTTAACACAGCTTATGAAGCTGTAAGTGAACAGTACCCATTAAATTGTCAGTACATTCTGTCAGCTCCAAATTCTGATGCAGAAAGTCAAGCATTCCTATAAAAGGACAGAAGAAGACATTTCAGATTTGTTGCTATTGCCTTCATAGGGAACAGGGCTATTTATAACCAGAAGGCATAGTTGCAGGCAAGCCCCACTGTTAACAATGTCATTGGGTTTCTGAAAAACATTGCTATATTCATTACAGTTTTACCTTACTAAGCAATAAATATATGAAAAACATTCATTTCCCTAAATGTCCAAGGGAATTCATAAATTAATACATACCTATTATCAAATGTTTACATGCTTACATACAACGTGTGCAAGGAGAAGAGGAAGGTACTCATATATTCTTGATAGAAATGTGTATTTGCATAACCTCTTACCAGGATTATTTTTCAATAGTGTCTGACTTTTAAAAAGATTATCAGAAGCAATTTCATTCAGAAAATATATTAAAAAAATGAACATACATGCATCGATAAATAGGTAGCAGATAAGTGGCAAACAATCAATCAAACGATGAAAAGATACACATTTTCAATGGTTTTTAGTAGTAGGTTTTGGAAAAAGAGTGTATATGCCTATTAATAAGTGTGTACTTAAGCAGATTACAGAGTTCACATAAAGTGAAACACTATTAGCTGTCAGTGTTGCTGAATGAATGCAGAAAATTTTCATAACAATATATGAAGCATTTAAATAACTTATGTCAAAAAAATTTCTGGATTAATGAGATAATTTTGACATTAAAATATACTTCAGAGGGATTTCCTTATTTTTCAATTAAAATACAGATATAAAAGCATAATTTTTATTTATAATGGGTTTTTTGGGTGATATGTATGTCGTTGATGAAGTACCTGAACCATTTGAAAGTATTATGAAACACATTAGGCTTTCTTTGCTCCATCCTGTTTTTATTACAATATTCATATTTTGATACCTAAAATCACATAGTAGGTTGGAACTGCCTTTTCTTACATTCCTTTCTTTATATTAATCAGTGTATATAACAGAAGCTATTGGCTTCCTTTGGATGTCAGCCTCTTCTTCTTTACTCATTACTTGTTTTCAAATCTATTGTAAGATATTACAATATTTTGTATCTGCATGTTCCCAGTGAATTATTAAAAGAGTAGTTTGACACCAAATAATCTGTAGCAAGAAGTCAAAGTACGTTCTATTCTTCACTCACTAGGTCTGAGTGCATGGTTTAGTTTTGTTGTTGTTGTAGTTTTCTTTTTCCAGATCGTTCTAAGTGGTAGTAATAAAAAGGCAGACAATTGCACTATGTTTCTCTTAGGCTACATGGATTTTTCTAAAGTCAAAAAACAAATACTCTTTTCTGTTCTAAACCTAGAGATAGCATCCAGAATTAAAATTTCCCAATATACCTTACATGGACCTAGTCTTTTTTTCTAAAGAGTGAATAAATGACTAATTGAATTTATTTCCAAGCATCTCATAAAGATAAAAAAAACCCACAGTGATTCCAACTATAGCTTCTTCTCATAAAGTTTGCATTCTGATAGAAGAATAAATCAAATTGACAAAGACTCATAATATCAGGTAGGAGAATTAAGAGCCCATATATAGGCATAGCTGCTTCATCTTACTTCAAGATCAGGCTAGGGAATTTTATTGCAAGCGTCATTGAAAGACACTATATAAGTAATATGAAGCTGAATAATTTTAATGTCAAATCTAAAATCTCTTTAGTTAATTAAATGTCTGCTTTCACTGAAAAGGAGTTAATACAAGATAAAGACGACTGGGTTTGGCCTATTTATGAAAATGGTGCTGTGGTCTGAGTTCTTATTTCCTGGCTATAGACTGTGCTCTTAATTCCTGTAACTGTGTCTTTGAGCTTGTGGTTTTTTTTTGTGTGTTTTTTTTTCTTTTTTTCAGGAAAATCCTAGGAGTAATCCATAGTCTTTATGGAATGTCACATAATTTCCAAATCTTATGAACGTAATGTTATTTCTGTCTATTCAAGTCACCTTCCATTTCTGGGTTGATTAGGAGGCCACGTGAACTCACAAGGCAACTAGTGTGGAAATTCAATTTAAAACCAGAGACCATGATGTAAGATAATGATCCCCAACTCTGCTCTCATTTCCTCTTCATGGAACTCTGTCTAGACCTGTTTCCTGCTTATTCACTTTATCACAACACTCATTTTTTCTGCTCTCTACATCTTCCTTTCATGGGTTATTTTTTTTTGATGAGGTTAGCTACTGAAAGCAGAATTTCACTTTACAAATTAAATACTTATATCTAAAAGAGTTGATTTTTTAACCAAATATTTAGAATTTTCTTTCAAACTGTGTTCTGAAGAATACTAGGGTTTAGAGAAGTTATTAAACACCCAGAAATACCTGTCAAAGATATAATCGCCTTTGTATCCAGAAGTTGAGTTGTCTATCTATAAAAGCAAAATTGATATCTGAAAAAAAAGCTCCATTAAAAATTCATTTGCCCTGCTTGTATTACAAATAAGGATCATGGAAGAAGACAGCTGATGGAGGATGTGTCACAGAATCACATCTCATCCCACCTCAGCTCTTGATATTCACCTTGTTCAATAGAATCCACATTGTCAAGCAAACTGTAGAAAGCCAGTAAGTTTTTAAAATTCAGGGCATTTCCTATTGTTGTAATATTTTATGATCCTCCAGATTTTAGGTAAAACGTTACCTTCACAAAGAAGCACACACCTTTTTCTTTTGACTATTTCAAAATTTGTCTTCAACAGATTGTAGAAGAAGGGATACTCCAAATTTCAGTATAAATTCTGTCACAGTCAGTTTAAGTTTTATTGATAGGATCATGGCTAAAGAAAACTGATGATTAATGAGATCTGTGAAAGAGTCTCCATGTATACATTAGTCAGATCCAGAAATAACTGTAAGCAAATGAAGACCATTCTGGATGACCTATTGCTTTCTTTGTCAGTTTGGAAGGTTAGATTACTTTGACTAGGTTTGCAACAACTGAAACATGCTGGCTCAGCTTTCTAGCCTGCAGCCATTGAGGGGTATAGAGTTTTATTAGAAACTTGGTATTATGACCTATTTTCTTTTTGTAAATGTGTATGTGTTTGTGTGACTGTCTTTGTGTGTTTGTGAGTCTACATGTGTCTCTATGTGCGAGTCTGATTGTAAATGTGTGTATGTGTGTGTGTGTGTGTGTGTGTGTGTGTGTGTGTGTGTGTGTAGACTCATGTTTGCCACCATTTGTGTATGGAAGTCAGAGGATGACATGCAGGGGTCAGCTCTCTCCTTCCAGTGTGTGGTTTCCAGGGGTCAGAGTTAGTTGGTCGGGATTAGTTTGTTACAAGTGACTTAACCTGCTGAACCATCTCCCCAAACCCAGAATATTTTATTTCTTAAATTATTCATTCTTTAATTTTTAATGTACTTATATTTTTACTTCTCCAGTTTTGGTAAGAGACTTACCAATTTTTAGATAGTGTGAAATAACGAATTTTTTTTATTTAATTGATTTTCTCTATTGATTTTCATTCTTTCGGGTTTCTTATTTCATATTTAAATTACTCATTTTTTCTAATCTCCCAACATGTAAACTTAGATTATTTGCTTTAAATTTTTGTTTTTACTGCAACATACACTCAATCCTATACATTTTTCTCAAAACAATGTGTTTGATTCAATTGTCAGGCTTCATTCAAGTAGCTCATTGAGTGCTTTGGTCAGGTCTCTAGAGTCCTCTCTGCCCTGTAAAATGCAGAGAGTAACAGAACGTGGAATGGAAGAGCCAGAGGACTAGGACATCTCCTGTGAGGATTGTGTTCTCTGCATAAGACAGGGAAACTGCACCCATGAAATCTCAACAATATGACTGCCTAAACGAGGCCTGGACAATGACAGCACCAGGTGACATGCCATCATGGATGGGGTAAACTTCATAAGGCCCCACCGTGGAATGAAGATCTCTTGGCAACTGATAAGTTCTTAGAAGGACAGAATCAGTTTTTCCCAAAGATGAGCCACCTGATAGATAGCCTTAAAATTATTTATGCACATTCAGCCCTAAATAGATCAAACAAGTGATATTTATGCATTTATCTGTAACAACAATAATGAAAAAAAGATTAAATAAATTTAAATAAAATAAGCCATGGACTTGGGAAAAAATACAGATTACATGGGAGGAACATGATGGGAGAAGAAAACATGTCTAAACAGTACTTTCCCTGTGATTCACTTATAATTTAACTCTGAGTCTAAAAACATGAATTTCATATTGTTTTTTTGGAATTAGGTAAGATGTGTTTTATGGCACATAATGTGTTCTGTTTTGGTGAATGCTTCATATCATCAGCCCAGAAAGCATGTTGTGGGGTGGGGTAGTTGTTGGCTGTAAATTATAATCAATTAACTGGTGATATTTCAGAGCTCAGCTATGTCTCTGCTCATTTTCTGTCTATCACTGAAGGAAAGGTATTGAGTCTTTAAGAGGATTTCATTTTCTTTTTAAAAGCATTTTCTATTTCAGCTTTGGCTACGTCACCGGCTGCCTTAGACTTAGCAGAATGTATTTACTAATCTAAAATCACTCTCTAATATCACTTTGCAGACACTACACTATAATAAAAACAGTATTTATAATCCTCTTTTCTTATGCCATTTATATCATTCAGCTTATTGATACACAGCCCATAGTCAGCAGATTTTTTGAGATGATTATGAATAAACTCTGAACTAGTAAATCAGTAAAAATAACTGAAGTGTTTTTTTATTACTTCCATTGTTTTCTTTGCTAGTATTCTCTTTTTATGTTTAGGAGAATTATGACATTTCAAATAAATATCTTATAAAACATGTCTATAGGCCATATGATATTCAGTTTTTACTCTTCTTCTGAAATGTCCTTGCCTGCGAAAGTCTTTGCGTCTTCATGTTTTTAAGTGTGGGAGTCATATATACTTCATCCATGACAGCAAGTACTCTACATCAAGCTGTACTTCCAGCCTTTCCACTCTTTTGAAAGACAACTTCACAGGATCTGGAATGCTTTGCTAGTGTTTCATTTTTTTCCTATAATTTCAATATTTCATCCTAGTCTCTTTCATGCTTGTAGGGGTCAATTTCACTTCTCAGGAAGCAAATTGTCTTTCCCACAGTATCTTTCAAGATTTGATATGTTGTGCTACAGTGTGAATACAGTCTTTTCAGCTGTGGGTTTGTGTTCTTACACTGGTGGTATTTTTGTTTGTTTCATTTTTTTCCACAATAAATTCACCTTTAATAATGTGGTACTCTCTGCAGTTCCTGGGTCTATGATTATGCTTCTAACACTGATTCGGAGGAAAATCTACATTATTGCATTCTATGGACTTTTCCTCTTTTCCTTTTCCTTCTGGTAATCAAAAAATGATCATTTTACACCGTTTGTGATTGTCCCACAGTTCTGAAATACCAGAGTCTGATCACTTTAGTCTTTTCCTATTTGGAAATTTCCATCATCAGATCTGCTGCTGTTTTTATTTTTCAGACATAACCAATGTATAAAAGAATTAATGCCTGGCGGTGGTGGCACATGCCTTTTATCCCAGCACTCGGGAGGCAGAGGCAGGCAGATCTCTATGAGTTCGAGGCCAGCCTGGTCTCCAAAGCGAGTTCCAGGAAAGGCACAAAGCTACACAGAGAAACCCTGTCTCAACTCCACCCCCCCCCCAAAAAAGAATTCATTGTAACCATTATTTTTATTATAGCGCTTCTTTTTTTCTTTCATAACTTTGTTCTTCAGTAAAATTTCCATTTCTGTGTTGCTAAAGTTTTCCTGCCTGGCAAACAGTCAGGACAAATCTCTCTCACCTGCCAGTCCCACAGCCACTCAGACCCAACCAAGTAAACACAGAGACTTATACTGGTTACAAACTGTATGGCCGTGGCAGGCTTCTTGCTAACTGTTCTTACAGCTTAAATTAATCCATTTCCATTAATCTATACCTTGCCACATGGCTCGTGGCTTACCAGCATCTTCACATGCAGTTTGTCATCTTGGCAGCTGGCAGTGTCTCTCTGACTCAGCCTTCCACTTCCCAGCTTTATTCTCCTCCTTGTCCCGCCTACACTTCCTGCCTAGCCAATGGCCAATCAGTGTTTTATTTATTGACTAATCAGCAACACATTTGCCGTACAGAACATCCCACAGCACTTTCTGACTTACTTTACCTCAACTTACAAATTATCTATTTTTTTAAGCATTCAACATATTAATTGCAGTTTACAGAAAAAGATCCGGGTCGAAGAATTTTAAATTGTTGTCATATCTGCCTCAGGCCTTGATGTTTACAGTTTCTTCAATATTCTTCCATATTAGTTAGCTAGGTAACTTTTTCTTCAAAATTAGACTTGGTGTGATAGGAACAACAAACACCATCAGATTAGCTATATTAAAGTGAATGTAATGTATGGGGAAGAGAACCACAATTGTATGATATAGTCCTAAAATCTCAGTGTTTTTAGTGCTCTTGTTTGCCAGTGCTGTGGGCTCGACAATATTTCACAGTGCCCTCTTTGGTGGTGCAGAATGGCTCCAGAGCCTCAACTTGCTAATTTATCTTCCTAACACAGAAGGCTAGAGGAAGGTAGGAGTTGGGTATTGCTTTCTCTTGAACAGTCTGACAAATCCTCACAGTAAGTTATGCTCTAATAAAAAGGATTTCTTTTAAGTATAGATCCTGTTTATAAGGACAGAATGCTCTGGTGTATTTAAAAATGGGTAATGTTCCACTCTTCCTACCTAAAAAGGGAAATGACTTTTCATTGAACTTCAATGTGAAAACCTTGTAGAGATTATATAAACAAAAGGAGGTGGATGGTCCTGAAGGCTCCACTGTAAGACCCTGCTGAAATTCTAACCCTTAGGTTTTAGACTGGTCCTCACTAAACCTCCAGCCATTTTTTAACTACCAGTTACATTTTCCTACCAGAGACTGGGTCTAAAAGTTCATGCTTATGGGTTTCTGCTTTAGTAAGCTGTGATTCTCTGTAATCCCATTTGTATAGCTTCCTGTGTGATTTCAGTTCTCCATCAGATCTAGACAGAATTGTTGAACAGATTCTGGTTGGTTCGTGATTTTGCCTATAAGGAAGTAGCAACAACATCCAGGATCCTTATTTGCTGCATTAAAAATGACACTTTGGCTTTTCTTAGGCAGTAAATATCACATGCAAGTGCCTCTGCACACCAGAATGAGAGAATGGGAAGGAGTTGGGTACCACCAGGGGAATGAACTTTACTAAGAAGCACCTGTGTGCCCCTCTCTTTGAAGATGGGCCATTTCTTCTTATACTTGTACAATGTCAGTCAGTACTTTTTTCCAATGTCTAGTCTGCGTTTAATAAGGATAGTTTCATACTGTTTCTAAAAGTATAAAATCACTTGTGGGCACATATTTTAAAAAAAGAGACAGAGACAGATACACATGAGTGTAAACACACACACACATACACACACAGAGGGTCATGGATTTTTTAATGACTATATAAACAGCAAAGACTTCATAGTAGTTGTGCTTTTTAATAGATAATGTTCTAGGACATTTCTAAACTCAATAGTGATTTAAAAAGTAACTTTACCTGGATGATACTAGCCTTTATATTTAGAGATGAAGGTACCAAAAATAATATTCAAAAGTAATTAATGTTACCTAGGAATATCTATTTTAGCTTCTAAAGGAAAAAAAATGTTAACCTGAAAAACTAAGCTATAGAATTTATTTTCAAAATAAACAATGATGAACTTTTACTGAGTCAGCTTCTGGGGCTTTAGAACTGAATGAGCCTTTTGTCTTTGTGATATGCATGGCATACGGCTCTCCCTCCACACCCATAAATCAGCATTCCACACCCACAAATCAGCATTTGATGAAAAAAGTGTATTTAAAAAGGTCTTCTCCAAAGTAACTGTGCATTAATCCACTAATCTAGGAGGGTTCTTACCGGTCTGGGGGTTATTTATGAGAATAAAAATACATATCTCGGAAGCAAAGCATCTAATTCAGACTTCACAGTTTCCCCCAGATGAGTGTCTCCCCACTGACCATCAGATAAATGTCTGAACTCCTCTGGTGGTGCCCAACTCCTCATTCTCCATCTTCTCACATGGGTGTACTCATTCTGGAGAGGTTTCAAGGTTAATTTATATATTTTCTTTCCATGCCATTTTCTACAGCAAGGATTTTAAATAAAAATAACCCTTCAGGTGCACAGAGTTTAAAAACAGAGCCACAGTGATAACTGGTCCATTTTTTTTTTTTTTTGTATTGTACAATCTGTTTCAAATTCTCAAGGGTAGTGATGAGTTCTGCTCAACTGTCTTTTAATGATCCCATCTTCCCACTGTCAGGCTTCCCAATCATTATACGCTGTCTGGCCTGTTTGGAGGTCTGAGGGAGGAACGAGTACCTCAGGGGGCTATATCTGTTTGTATTTCCAGGGTGGTGGAGGACGAGGGAAAGAAATATAATGAAAACCAACTGTTCTGAAAATTACAGAAGGCAGCAAGTGTGCTGTATCTATCACCCCATGCAGACACAGTTATAACACATGCATTTTTAAAGTGGGATACTGTCAGAATATGACTCAATAAGAAATGCTGCAACAGGAATTGTATTTCAGTCACTCACTATTCAGAAGAATGGAATAAATGGAAACAAGAAAGCAAGAAGGAAAATCCATGGAAATGTTCTCATTATATTTTTAATGTTCTGCATTTCAAGTAAACAAAAATCATATCTCCATATCAACAAAAGAGGACATGGAATGAAGTAAGGATTGGCAGAAATCATGTTGCACAGGGAGAAGAATAACCATTCTCCAAGACAATGTACCATGGAAGTATAAGATTTAAAGGTTTATGACATAGGCATTAGTGTAGAAAAATACAAAAAGTTATATTTAATACACTGTAGTACACAGAAAGCAGATAAAATATGAATATTCACAAAAGAAAAGTAAGCTTGCCTATTCAACACACCTCCCACATAAAATGATTCTGGAATTCACAAGAAAACCTTTGCCCATGTCATGTTTTGTGAATTACAGTGTGATTCTAGTGGTGGCCTCATGTCTGTGATGAGTTTTATCTGTCTGCTTTAGCTTGCTTTTCTCTGAATATATGTACAGAGTGCCAGATCTATTTAAAATAAGATGCTTGTGTTTGTTTGGGAAGAGAACATGAGGATCTTCCACCAATGATACAGGACCCCAGGTGAGGAAGAGTACAGCATTTGTATATAAAAATGGAGAGTGTTGGCTTGGTCTCCTGTGCCTTCCTAACACAAATACATTGTGTTCCTTTGCCTAAGCCACCTTCCATGTCACATCACTAGAGGCACAGAATATAGAGGGGCTGACTGTGTTGTTTTTAAGTTACTCCTAGCTGACTGTATCTGTGTGTGCTTACATCACCATTATTTCAGATATGATCTATGGTATGTCATTTATGTTTTCCTATTCAGACACAAACAGAAAAGTAATGTCTCTTTAAAGAGATAACCATGACCACCATACCATTATTCATTAAGTGATGGGGGAATGTCTTCTGTATGGTGCAAAAATATGTTGCTCTGATTGGTTGATAAATAAAGCTGTTTGGCCAATGGTGAGGCAGAATAGGGTTAGGCAGGACATTCTAACCAGAGAGGAGGAAGGAGAAAGGCAGAGCAGAGGAGATGCCAGCCTGACGCCTAAGGAGCAACATGTAATGTGATGCAGGTAAAGCCACAGAACAAGTGGCAAAACATAGATTAATAGAAATAGGTTAATTTAAGATATAAGAGCTAGCTAGCAGGAAGCCTGCCATGGCCATAGTTTAAAAATAATATAAGCCTCTGTGTGTTTACTTGGGTCTGAGCTATTGCAGGACTGGGTGGGACACCGGAAAACTTCCAACTACAATTAAGTAAAAGAAATAATTATCTACTGAACATAACCCTCCCTGGAGGCCATATATTCTCATGTCCTCAGGGTTTTCATACACAGCATTTGCTGGATGTTCTGTCAAAGCATGAGAATGCCTTGTATTCTCACTGACACAGGCCCCAGTGCTTTCTTTCTTTCCTTGTCATCATTACCTAACCAATGTGGTATGACACCTGTATACATGGCAGATACATCATGTAAGGTGTTTCACATAATATGGAGATGACTTGAAGCACAGATGAAGATGTGGGTAATTTGTAATCCATATACCCCTGCATTTAGGAGAAAAGTGCATCTCAAGATTGTGGTATGCATAGGTATCTCAGGTGAGCCTGTTCTCCAGAGACAGTGAAGGACAACTACATAAAGAAATTATTTTTCACAACCAAAAAATGTCAGTATCAACAGATAAGACACACCCAACCTAAATCAATTAGCAACATCCAATACAATATCCTTTAAGTGGTCTTGTGTGAAATAAAAGGCTACATTGCTTTTATTATACTACGTGATAAGAACATTTATCTTCTATTCCTACTACTGGAATGAAAATGATCGGACCCCTGCACCAAGTTAAAATCTGTTCTAAACATTAACTAAACTAACAAAATATAGAGTTTGTGCATGATGCAGACCCATCATCCTAGCACTCTCGAGGCTGTTGTTTGAAATAAGTAAAATGTATTTAGCAATATATGATATAGCTATTGATATTTACATTATAAAGCCAAACTTTTTCCAAAGAAACTTCATTAATAAAGAAACCCTCATCAGCTGATGAGAAGGCTCAACAAATACTTTTTCAGAAGTGATTAGAAAAGGCCCTTTGAGATGCAGATCATAACCTTCCTATGGTCATATTTAAATGACTTCTACTTCAGATCTCAGCTTAAATGCTGTGTCTCGAGAAGGAGATTCCATGACCCTTCCACTTCAGACTGAATCAGTTTTTGATTACAATTTCAAATTATATATTTATGTGAATTGATTAATATCTGCCTCCCTCATTAAATCAAAAGCTCCAAGAGAGAACTGTTGAACTCACTAATAGGCTTGCAAGGAGAGTGTATAGAAAAGTGAGTGCAATTGCTATGTGTTGCATGAATACACGAGTGATCAAGGAGACTAATGTGCAAATATAGTAACTGCAGTTCTGGAAAATGGCCTAGAGAAAGCAGGTTATCAGAAAACTGGTCTTTGTAGAAGTGACTTGCACATTAACCACAATACTGACAGCTTACTTTTAAAGACTCAACTCCCTTTTTGTGTGTAGTATTTCATTCTATTTTGAATTGAAGTAATAACAAAATTAGGTAAGGTCTATGAAAGAATAGAGTAATTAAGAAACATGTAAAGAAGAGTGTTGTTTAAAACATGGGGGTGAAACATGAGTTTGGCTCATAACCATGAAATTACAAACTGAATTGAGATAAATTATCTATTGTACTTGTGGTCAAGCTTCTGCAACTATAAAATTATAGTAACACTATTTACTCAAGAATTTTGAGAATTTATAGACCACACTTTAAAC
The DNA here is from genome assembly GCF_949786415.1 of Peromyscus eremicus. Lineage (NCBI taxonomy): Eukaryota > Metazoa > Chordata > Mammalia > Rodentia > Cricetidae > Peromyscus > Peromyscus eremicus. Next base: position 58,068,308 of record NC_081417.1, read on the forward strand.
AGATAATTGACCCAGAGCTGAGTACATGAAAAGTACTTAATACTTGGCTCCATTATCCACATCACTATTCTCTTACTCTACAAAGCCCCACATTCACTCAACCTTAGAGTAAGCAGTGATTTCAAAGGAAACAATTACTCCACTTAAATACAAAGCATAGAAGAATTCATGTTAAACAGGTGTAATGTCCTTAATGAATGGAGTTACAGCTGGGAGTTAGTTGGGGTTCCTGTTGGAGATATAACTTCTATATTAATAGCTAGACTCCTTCACAAACTCTCTGATCATGTCATTAAAACTGTTAACCATATTTTTCTCACCAGTAGATAAAGATAGTAACTATATAGTTAAGTCTTTAAGAGTTGGTATAATACTATGCACATTTATCAGAATAATAACAGTTCTTAGTTGTCTCCTAAAGTCTATGACCTACGAGCTTTGGGCTATTGGCAATCATGGCTGCTGGGAAGAGGGAGAATAAAATCAGTTTTCTTTGGGGGATGTGGCATCTGATTGACTGCCCATGCTCCACAAATGACCTATACTCATGCACATATTGGCAGCACTAAACAGACTCTAAATGGACTCTCTGGGCTCAAGACTGAAAGGAAGGGAGAGAGAGACAGACAGAGAGAGAGAGAGAGAGAGAGAGAGAGAGAGAGAGAGAGAGAGAGAGAGAGAGACAGAGAGAGAGATTGATTCACAGATAATGATTTTCACAGATGATGTCTGCCTGTGTAAGACAGAAAATCTGGAAAATGACCTTTCAGATAAATTATCTGCCCCTCCCCCAATAAGTTATCTATATCTCTGTTGGTTGAGTGTGAAAGCTGACAGGGAGTTCCAAGCCAGCCTAGGCTACAGAGGGAGACTCAGTCTATAGACACAATAAGACAGCAAAGCCCAAAAAGCAAGAAACAACAGAAATAAAATCCAGGAGCGAGAAGATGGATTACCATAGCCTGCTGTAGCCTTCCAGAAGGTTAAGTCCAAGTGGTATGACATAAGTCTGTGGCCTAGAAGGAACTTTTGCATCCCAAGGGGATAAATATTTCTATTTCTATTTGCCTCTGGAATTCTTCCAGTATTAGAAAACATGCAGCAGAATCCTCACTATGAAACTTATGGCTTCTTCCACATCTAAGATCATTTTGGAGCATATACTAAAATTATTAAATATTTTGTAAAGATAAAAAATAAAGTAAAATAAAATGTACAGAAAGAAAAGAGATATAATGGTGAAGGACAGAACTTCTCTGCAGCATCAAATGACAGAGTCCCAGAACTTCAGGGCGAGTGAGCCTTATGACCAGGAAATGTGGTGAGTAGTACTGGCCTATGCTGGCATCTCAACATAACCCAGATCTACATGGAGATTTGGTGGCAAAAACCTTGATATGTGCCTTGCAGGGAAGCTATGCTGGGATTAAATATTGCTCACAGATGTAGAATCCATTAAAGAAAATTAAAGTTGAAAAAATATAAACATGTACAAATGGAAATAAAAGCAAAACAAAATTCTCAGTATATTGTGTTAACGCTGTTGTTTTCCTAAATATTACAACACTTGTGGCTAAAGCTTGAATTTTGTATGTCTTACCCAGCAAAACTCTGACCAAAGCCATTGTCTGATATATAAGAGAGTTTGACTCAATGGCCATTTTCTGGATGACCCATCAAACTGTAATTCTAGTTCACTGAATATTTGCTTATCAAACTATGTCAAAGGAATGGGAAAGAGTCATGTTATTGATATATATAAATTTCAGAGCCAGGCGGTGGTTGGCGCACACCTTTAATCCCAGCACTCGGGAGGCAGAGGCAGGTGGATCTTTGTGAGTTCGAGGCCAGCCTGGTCTACAGAGCAAGATCTAGGAAAAGGCGCAAAGCTACACAGAGAAACCCTGTCTCAAAAAACCAAAATAAATAAATAAAATAAAATAAAAATAAAATTTCGGATAGCTATTATAAATTAACTCACATATTTAATCAAAACCTATGTCAGGAGAGTTCTCATGATTTAAAATGTAACTTTGGGGTGCATCTGCTATTTTGAGTGTAAAATCTATTAAGTTACATATGACCTTCTTGAAAATTCAGTAAGAGTTGTGAGATACAACACTACTTTGATACAGCAGAGGCTTTTGACTGACTTGTTAATATAAGACTTTCCAACAGGTGAAGGCTCTGCCAAGTTCATGGAGGAATTGAACACTAGCCAAAGGCCCTCAGGGATCATTGGACTCTTAGCCAACTTCACCCTGTTCTCCAGTGTCAAAGAGGCCATTCATTCTGTGAGAGTATGTCCACCAGTGGCTAAGAGATACCCTGGCACTCAACTGGGCTCCCACTGAGGGACGCTACAGGATTTATTTTCAATGAACACAACTTGCTTAACAGGATCCTCATCTGAAATGTACAAAAAGATGGTCCTGGGATTCTAGTTAACTTATTTTTTCATATATATCAGATGTTTGGCCTTATCAAACTCTGTCTTACTCCTTGGATATGGCGCTCACCATTTCAACTAGGCTGGCTGGCTGGCAAGAAAGCCTAAGTATCTGTGCACACATCTAGCTTTTTCACAAGTTGTGGAGATCCTAATTCAGATTCTTAGACTTGAGGAGCAGACATTTCACTCTTGAACCATATCCTCAGGGCCAAGAAGGAACTTTTAAATGGGCATCATTAAGACTCAGGTACAGGCTGGAGAGCAATGGTTCACATCAGTAGGGATGAGGTATGCAGAGAGAAGACGGGAAAATTACAGCAAGCATGCTGTGAGATTTGGGAGACACAATCTACAGCAAGGCAATGAAGATGAAACTCCAGGGAAGCTTCCTCCATCTTTCTCAGACACTTATGATCAAATATCTGCAGGTATGCCTTCTTTACTCTAACACTCTCAGGGAATTTATGAGCACAGATAGAGATTTCCCATTCTAAATGGTAAGGTAGGCTAAGTTCCTGTGCTGGATAGTTTTACATCAAATTGACATAAGCTAGAGTCATCTGAGAGGAGGGAACCTTAATTAAGAAAATGCTTTCATTGGGGGGCGGGCTGGGGGGAAGGTGAGGGAGGGGAGGGGGAGAACAAGGGAATCTGTGGCTGATATGTAGAACTGAATTGTATTGCAAAATAAAAATTTAAAAATAAAAACAAAACAAAACAAAAAAAACAAAAAAAAAAGAAAATGCTTTCATAAGATAGAGCTACATACAAATTTTATAGGGCATTTTCTAAATTAGTGATTGATGGGGGAAGGCTCAGCCCACTGTGGGTGGTGCTATCCCTGGGCTGGTGGACCTGGGCTCTATAAGAAAGCAGGCTTAGCAAGCCATGTTCAGCAGGGCAGTAAGTAGCATGGCCTCTGTATAAGCTCCTGCCTCCAGATTCATGCCTGTTTGGGTTCCTGTCCTAACTTGCTTTGAAAATGAACTGTGATATGGAAATATAAGCTGAATAAACTATTTTCTCTCCAAGTTGCTTTGGTCAAGGCATTTTGTTGAAGCAATAGTAACCCTAACTAAGACATGTCCTGGGCACACATCATTCTTGCTTCTCTATATCTACCTCAGTTAGACTGTGCTCAGTGCTTTCATATGACATCGAGTTTCTCAAAATCTACAGGGATACTTTGATTTCAGGTGCTAGAGTATTCATCTCAATTCTTGTCATGCAAATCTGCTACCTATAAACATCTAGATGATGCTACATGATAGTTTATGTTTTATCAGTGTAAGATGAAAATGACCACTTAAATTCATAGAATATTCATGAAATGTTCAATTTTCAAGAAATAATATCAAGGCTATGAAGAAAAAAAGGAAGCAGCATCCTCAAGAAACATACATTCTTTAAAAATTACCACAATATGGAGAGAAGTTAGTCAGAATAACAAGGGAGATACAAAGGACAGAAAAAATAGAAAAGAAATACTTGAAAGAAATAACTAAACTTTATTCAACAAGGAACATTAATGAACTTCGTGGAGGAGGCAGGGCTGAAGAAGATACTTACATAGTTTTAGCTTCAGGCAAACAGTATTGATCTTTAAAGAACTGAATTAATACCAGCAAATTCATCTCCTGAGCAATGTATGTGGTGCTTTTCTAAGTTTATGTGTAAATAAAACACTCAGTTACTCAGTATCCTGGCTCCATACTGTTGATGGCATCCCTAGAACAATGGAGAAAATAGCCCAGTTGCTCCACGCCCTGAAATCAGATTAAGAATATGTATGAAATATACTATATACTCACTTTGATAATTCTTTTTTTCTACCCGTCACTAGCATCATAGATAACCTGAAGTTGCACGCACAGACCTACATTGTCCTAAAATTCGACATTCATCATTTCCTGATTTCCTTGTTTGTCCCCTTTATCATTTTACAGTCTATCTCTCTAAACTATTCCTGCATAGCCTCTCACTTTCCCATTTATCAATTTCTAATAAACACCTTTGCTTTTTGAAAACTTTCATTTGTTCATAGGCTGAAAGATTCCTAATTTCATTACTTTTTTCTATTTAAACTACTATTAGTTAATATGGTGACACTCTCACCAGCATGCATAGCTCTTTCCTTCTGTCCTTTGCCCTTGTTTGCTGAATATGAACAGACAAATCAGCCTATGCACCAATTTGTGCATATTTCTCTTCAGGCCGGCCTGGTGGCATTAAAGAGATTTAAAATATTTTGTTACATAGAATCTTTATGAATAGTCTATCTGCAACATTCAGTTGTGTCTTCTAAACTATTAGGTGTTCATTTACCTATGCAACTGAAGTCACCTGAAACAGAGGATGCCGGCAATCATCACTTTTTCCTGTGTATTGGTCACATTCACCATCAGCAGACATCTTTGTCACCTACTTCATAGCAAACAATCTCATGTGATCCAGTGAGAATGCCCAAATTTCCATTTTAAACTTATCTGCCTTTGCAGTAGGCATAATATCACCCATTGTCACAGAGATCTAGAGATCTCAATATTTAAGGGTCTGTTTGAATTCTCACCTGGGAACACACGATTGGATTCACACTCAATTGTTCATCTTCAAGCTCTTTTATCTAGCTTTTTTCTCTTTCAACAGCCAACAAGTTTAACACTGTTCAAGCCTTCCCTAAATCAATCATTTTTTTTTCTGAGTAAACCAACAAACAACAACAACAATAACAACAATAACAAAACCATACTCCTAGACCAATGCCTTCTCTATCCTGCTTCTTTCTTGGGATATTTGTTATCAGCAGAAATCATTTTTTTTCTCCATTTGTTTTCAACCTCTCCATCCCAGTTGTCCACCTGAAGCTGTTCTTACCACACACATCAACATCCCAACCAAGTGCTCTTTCAATTCTCCTGTCCTTGAGTTCTAGATGGCATTTGGACAGTCACTTTTCTGAACTAAGCCAATTATACTACTCCTCCCTACTCCTCGTTTTAATCTTTCATACTGACAAATTGTTTCCCTTCTATTGTGTTCTGACACATTGGTCATTTTTTCCCTTTTCTAGGACATTTCTACTGTAATCATCCCACGTGGGGACTGGTGAGATAGCTCTGTGTGTAAGACACTTGCTGCAAAACTTCATAACCCAAGTTCATGAAACAACCCATGTGGTATAGAGATAGCCAACCCCAGAAAGGATGATCTCTGACCGATACAAACAAACCATGATGTGTAGCTGCTGCTACTACTACTACTACTACTACACACAAACAATCATAATATAAAAAAATTGTCACTTATTAAAAGATATTTTTGAATACTAAATATATTCAATGACATAATTATAACTCAAGAAAACAAGAAGAGAAAACATTATTTGATCTTATTGCAATCTGAATATATTCTGGAACAACCTAACTCTTCCATCAATAGTTGATATGTACTTTTCTATATCTAGTAGCTTCTATGTTAGAAGACAAATCGAAAGGATACATTTGTATGGTCTTTTCCATATACAATGTAACTTACTTCATGTACCTTTTCTTGAAAAATGATGAATAAAAAAGGAAGAGGTTTTAAAGACTCATTTTTTAATTATGTGTGTGGGTATGAAAGTATGTGTGAGTGTGTTTGTGAATGTGCAGGTTCCCCTGGAAGTCAGAAGAAGGTATTGAATTTCATGGAGGTAGAATTACAGGCCATTGTGAGATGCCTGACAGGGTTGCTGGGGACTGAACTGGAGTCCTCTGTAAGAGCAGCTAGTGCTGATAAGTACTGGGCTCTCTCTAAGCCCCAAGTTTGTTTGCTTGTTTTCAAAAGATACACTTTGTCCTTGTCTTATGGAGATTATAGCTTCAAGCCGCCCAGGGAGTGGACTGCTATGTAGCCTTTTCAGACTAAGGCATGCAAGTTGCTACTCATTAACATTTGAGTAACCAAGAGGTAGACTATTTTCTATTAAAATGATGATAGGTGTTTTTCTCCAAAGTCTAGCTTTGAGTGTTTGTTAAAAGTCAGAACATGTCTATTATATTTGGAACATTTTTAATATACACCATAATTATCCTAAAAAGAACACCGTTCTTTAAATGCAAAAGGGAAAAAAATCTCCATGAAAGGAAAAAATAAATTTGAAAAGCCCAAGTATGGGGAATATTACTTTCTGGTATGTTGAAACCCAATGAGCTACTGTGCCTAAAAGTATCTCTAAATGTGAGAGACATGTTCCTGCTTTGAATATATAACACTTTTTAGAAAGCAAAATATAGATACACACAAAATTAAATAATAAACTTAAATTAGTTAGAAAGAAATTTGATAAGTCAGCCTGTTATAAGCCACCAATATACATACAAAACATACAAACAATAATTGCTGTAGAAATTCACAGATGCAAAGACTTCTTTGGGAAATAGAGTGAAGATTTATTTTTGTACTGCGCTATTTGAAACAGAGGCCTTTTTGCCTGATGGTAGGAAGTCTCCTCACTTATAAATTCCAAAGCTGTACTGCTCTTTCAGTTCCCACTCCCACTATCAACTCGAAATGAAGCAGTTTAAAAAGTTCAATCAGTCATTGGCATTTATTTTCTCCAGGTGACTTAAGAACATCTTCAGCAGGAGGGTAGGCATATCTGATGTGTCATAACTGAAGGGATAAATGACATACCAGTCACATCAAAGTTGGAACACAGTCACTAAAATCTCTAAAATAGATACTGCCAAGAATGGGACTGTCCCTGTTTTTCTGCCCTTTGAAGGCCACTAGGTATCGATCCCCACTAGAGCACTGTGGCTTTCAGACAAGGCAACCTTTACTTCTGGAGGCTATCTCTGATTCAGCTAAAAGTAATTCTGGCACTGTGGGCTCAGTAGGACTTTGCACCTTCCTGCTTTGTAGTTCAACTTATTCCATAATGTAAAGACAAAGGCAAGGCCGACTTTGAGGTGAAATACCAGTGAGTTCTGGTCTCTTCTACTGGTAGTATCCCATGTATCTGTGTCTCTTCATCCCAGCAAATTACTAGAACCAACCTAACAATACCTAGCAACCCAGGTCCAATACACTGCTGGTTGAGCCTCACCTCAAGCAATTAAATCAGAATTTCTGGGGTTGGGAGTAGGCCTAGTACTTGTGTAAAGCACTCCAGATGATTCAATTACTCATATTAATTTATTAAAAGCATATTAAATTTAGATTTGTGACTCACTGAAATTAGTATGTATATGAAAGATGTGGAGATTTTGCCAAAATGTAAATCCCAACTCAGGAAATTAGGGTAGGATCTAAAAATTTTCAGTCTTAACTTCTTAGAAGATGCTGTTTCTGATGGTGAGAAAAATAACTACAGAACTGAAAATTTTTAAAATGTCATTTAACATTTGTGCATCCAAGGCTCTACTCTTAACGAGATTCTGACATACTCCATTCAGCGTCTTCTGAAAAACTACAATTAAAATTCTTAAACAATGGTGAGCTCACTGTGCAACATCAGAAGTCCCTGCTTCAAGATGTTCACAAGAAGTGTTGTCTCTTTGAAATCCCAGGCCTATCCCTTGACAGAGTCATTGAATCCTCTCCCAGTGAGGCAGTATTCTTTCCCATGTATTTTACATGTGTGGCAAGAGCTGGGCTACTGTAAGGACGTTCTGAAGTCTCTGGGTTATTTTCTCCCACAGCACCTCTGACATTATCCCTATGATGTCAGAGCTGTTGACTCAATACTTCACCTTCCAGAGATGGGCCAATCTTAAAATGTTCCCACTTCTGGTATAGCAGAAAAAAAAGGTCTCCTTGTTGTTGGAATTATAGATATAGTAAAAAAATAAATAAAACTTACAATGAGTCTTTTAGTTTGATGAATAATTTTATATGTCTATTAAAGAAGTTATTAAATAAGACAAGCTGATGTAAAAATAATCCCTCCTATAGCACCAGGGCTCTGATATGCATTTTAGATGTTCATTATGTGCATGTATGTTAATGCATGCAGAAACAAATACACAGGCATACATGAGGACTGACTTTGCTCCTCTAACTGCTTGTCTCAGAGACTGAGATTTGGTTTAGATCACCACAGGGACCAGGTCCCTGCCTTCTCATCTTTAAAGTGAAGGATCTGGATTTCAGGACATTTATCAGCAACTATTTCTGTTTTCCTTAGTGTATGGAAAACAATTTCACTGAAGAGTCCTCAGTCTTTCCTATACTCCTCTGACTGAGACGCCCTATTCATTTGCTCTTATGAATTGTGGAAGGAAGGCATCGAGGAAAGAGGTTCATTTTTCCAGGACAAAATGATCAACTAGATTTAGTTTCTGCCCTAGAGAAGTTCTAGGTAGGGTCATACATTCATGAACCTTTATTGAGTACTTAACTGAGTGTGTACTTTATTAAATATATACTTATATAAACTAAATTTGTAATTGTAGGATAAGTTTCTGGACTCCAGAACTAGTATACTTAAGCATACTTCTCATTCCCCTTGTTAAGTCCAATCAGGACTTTTGGGCAATTTCTACTTAACCCCTTTATAGGGAAGGATGCACCAAAGCTGTAAAGTGAATGAGAGAAATAAAGGGTCAAGCTAAACAAAATAATATCACTGATGTCCTCAGTATAGGCAACAAGTATAGGGTGAAGAGGATTAAAGTTGGGGGACGTTCAGAAGAAATAGCTCAAAAGCAGTTAGTAGAATTTCAGGGGAACCTTCTAATCCAAACCTTCACCACACTTCAAAACCAGAAAGAAAATTTTTAAAGAAAAAGTGAAAAAAAAAATCCCATCTCAAGGCCAAAACTTATAAAAAGCAAATGAGTTAGATCAATAGAAAGTATTCTTAGAATATGCAGGCAATTAAGAAAGGGGTTCCGGCCGGGCGGCGGTGGCGCACGCCTTTAATCCCAGCACTCGGGAGGCAGAGCCAGGCGGATCTCTGTGAGTTCGAGGCCAGCCTGGGCTACCAAGTGAGTCCCAGGAAAGGCGCAAAGCTACACAGAGAAACCCTGTCTCGAAAAACCAAAACCAAAAAAAAAAAAAAAAAAAAAAAAAAGAAAGGGGTTCCATGAACAACATAAATTGTGTTTAGGGATTCAAAGTAATTTGGAAGAACCTAAGAGTTAGAGATAAGTAGGTAGAACAGATCAACTTTTGAAACAACAGGGGGAAAATAGCCTACATTAGAAATATCAAGTGCATACATTCAAGATGATCTTTTTACAAGACAGACAATTTTAGAAACTATATTACTCTTCAACAAAATGAATAATAAACCAGGGTTATGTTTCTATTCTTTGAAATTAAAGTAACATTATTTTCCTCTTTCCCTCGCTTCCATTCAGTCCTCCCTTGTATCTCTTTTATCTCTCTCAAATTCATGGCCTCAGGCTACTTTAAAAAAAAATATATGCTGCTGTGGGATATTTTGATTGTACTCTAACACTCCTGAGAATATCAATAAAGTTTACTTTGAACCAGAGGATGGAGCTAGGTACTAACTGACCAAAACTAGCCATGGAGATTTTAGAGGACCAAGGACATATAGAGAGACACAGGAAGTAATAGGGAGGAGTTTAGAAATTTCTTGACCCTTGGGGATCAAGGAAAGAGAGAGAGAGGAGGTCACTGGTCGCTTCTCCTCCACTTCTCTGATAAATTATGTTTTTACCCCGATATCTGACTTCCAAGTCTTTATTGATAAGGAATAATTAGATAAATGCTTCAATCTGTTACCCGTGTGTGTGTGTGTGTGTGTGTGTGTGTGTGAGAGAGAGAGAGAGAGAGAGAGAGAGAGAGAGAGAGAGAGAGAGTATTCTTAAATATATAAATACAAACTTCTCAGTCCAAATTGTGTTACTTGTGTGTATCTGATTTCAGGGCTGACTTCAGTATTGGATAAGCAACTAGGGGACTCTTCCCTGGGCAAGACTATTTTCTCCTGTCCTCACCATTCCTTAGTTGCCTAGTTGTCTAGGGTAGGCGATGGCTCTTGAGGGGAGAATTGTCAATACAGGTGCCTACATTTCATGCAAACTATACATGTACAAGCATAGAGATAAACTTATGTTTTACACATAATTTTAGGTGTGTGGATAGTTGTGGTGGTATTTTACTTGTACTGAAATGTGATTTTAATTGTATGTTAATAAATAAAGTTGCCTGGGGGTCAGAGTTTTAGAGCCATAGCAAGTGCGTGGCGGTGGTGGCGCACGCCTTTAAGGACCTGGAGGGCGGTACATACAGGCAATGACAAGGCAGTCACATGTTTAGTTTACAGCCAATGAGAAGGCAGAACATCTAGACTATATAAAGACATACACACAGAAAGAGGCCCCTTTTTCGGAGAGCTCTCTTGGCTGAAGCAGGATAGCTGAAGCAGGAAGGGTAAGGCTCTTAGTTCTGACCTATTGGCTTTCTTCTCTGAATCGGCTCTGTGTTTCTTATTTAATAAGACAGTTGGTTACATCTACATTTGGCGCCCAACGTGACAAGAATCCATTAAAACCGCTTAACTTGGCTTGGCGGCAGGTCTGGGTTCCCGCCAGGGTGGCCGGCAGGTCTGGTTTCCCACCAGGGCGGCCGGCTCCCTAGCCCGGGCCCAGGTCGGCTTGGCCTCAGGCCGGACTAACCTTGAGCTACTTGCTTAAAGCCAGTGCTACAAACAACTCAGGACTGCCCTGCCGAACAGGGCCCCTGCCTGTAAAACTAACGCACGTGGTTGGAGCTTAAGGTAGCCAGAGCCAAGGCTTGACTAGGCTCAAGCAGGAACACGTGGCTGGATTCAAGCTCTTAGGCAGAACTTGTGGCTACACTTGCTTGCTCTCTCTCTCTCTCTCTCTCTCTCTCTCTCTCTCTCTCTCTCTCTGGACTCACACCTCGGACACTAGGTGGCTGTTTGAAATTCCCTCGGATTGGTACTGTTCTACAAGGACTTGGTAAGTCACTTAACATATCAGATATTTTAAAGGAAACTATTTAAAAGAAAAATTTTTTTTCCACATTAAAAAAAAATGGGTTTTCTGTGTACATTGGAAGAAAATTGGGCTTTGTTTGCAATTTTAGACAATGGAACAGCTATATGAGAAGATTAATGTTGATCGAATTATGCATTTTATTACTATGTTTATCCTTATTTTACTATTTAAAAAGATAGTCAATTTAAGTGCCAGGATGACAGCTTTAGAAAAACCTATTAAACCTGTAAAAACTCAGACAGAAGAAACTAACAGTGAAGCTGTTTCAAGATTGGATCATAGGGTTACAGAAAGAAAGCCTGTTTTCACACAGTCACCCTTAGTTTGTCCAGTAACCGTACAGCAGTCGCCTGATCAAATGACTACACAAAATATTTGGGCTCCAATTGAAATGATATAGATTTACGAAGGTTTAAGGAGGCAATAGTATCTTATGGTATGCATTCCCCATATGTAAAGCAAATGTTAAACTCTTGGTCAACATATAATAGGATTGTACCACAGGACTGGCGGGAGCTGGCACAAGCTGTTCTTGAACCCAGTCAAAGGCTTCAGTGGCTAACTTGGTTCAAGGACGAAGCTAAAGACATAGAAAAGCAGTGGAGGGATAAAGGAATACAAGTCTGCCAGGATCAGCTTATTGGAGAAGGTCAATATGCTTCAGCACAAACACAATGTTTATATGATGTCCAAACCCTAATTTTATGTCGAACAGCAGCCTTGAATGCATGGGACAGAGTTGAGGAACCAGGAAAAAAAAACTGAGTCATTTACAAAGGTTGTACAAGGCCCAAAAGAATCTTTCACAGATTTTTTACAAAGACTGGCTTCAGCAGTAAAGAGAATGGTCCCGGATTCAGAAGCTAGTAAGATAATAATTGAATCTTTGGCCTTTGAGAATGCAAATGCAGCATGCAAAACAATAATCAGGCCGTTAAAGGCAAGATCTGCACCTTTGGAAGATTGGATTAGAGATACGGTTAATGTTGAAGCTCATGAGCATGATGATACGTGGGTAGGAGAAGCAATTTCAAAAGGTTTGAGGAATGTTAGATGTTTTGGATGTGGAAATCAAGGACATTTGAGAAGGGACTGTAAACAAATCATTCCTAGAAACAATGTTTCTTCAAGGAACAATGGCAACAGAATGCCCCTTCCTTCTGGAGTATGCAGAAGGTGTGGTAAGGGAAAACACTGGACCAACGAATGTAGATCAACAAGGGACAGACAGGGTAATCCTTTGCCTCAGTCTTCGGGAAACTCCCAGAGGGGCCTCATGCAGGCCCCAATAGCAAATCCAGTTCAAACCTTTCCTGCAGTCATAGAGGAAACCCCTACCCAGAGCAATTAAATAACCAGATGCCTATTGGAATAAGTCATGCTGGTCAGGATGATGAAACAGAGAGAATAGAAAATTCAGGAGCAAATATAAAGAAAATTTTTTGGCAAACTTTTATTAATGAACAAAGACCAAAATTATCGATAAAAATAAATGGTGTTTTGTTGTCTGGTCTGGTAGACACAGGTGCGGACATTACCATAATTGCACCAGAATTTTGGCATCCAACTTGGCCTCTTCAGGAGGTAAATGTTCAACTGTTATGAATTGGGACATTATCTCAGGTGAAACAGAGTGCAAGATGGCTCGAGTGCATAGGTTCAGAAGGACAGAGAGGAAAATTGAAACCATATGTAGCTAACATAGCTATGAACTTGTGGGGTCGAGACTTGTTGCAACAATGGAATACTCAGATTAACATCCCTCCAATCTCAGAAACAAATCATAAATTAGCACATGTTTCTGAGAGAAATATTAGAAGGCATTATTCTGAGTGGTCACCAGCCATCCATATTATACAAGAACAGGGCACAACAACTGATGATCTTCCAAAGACACCAACAGCTCTACCTTTAAAATGGTTAACAGACAAGCCTGTATGGGTCCAGCAATGGCCTTTAACAACAGAGAAACTCCAGGCTTTAGAAGAGCTGGTAGAAGAACAGTTAAATGCTCAGCATATTGAGGAATCAACCAGCCCTTGGAATTCTCCTGTATTTGTTATTAAAAAGAAATCTGGTAAATGGAGAATGGTAACAGACCTTAGAGCAATTAACAAAGTAATTCAGCCAATGGGCTCTCTATAATCTGGAATTCCTCTGCCTACTCTGTTACCAAAAGGATGGCCTCTCATAGTTATTGATTTAAAAGACTGTTTCTTTTCAATACCGTTACAAGAAAAAGACAGAGAAAGATTTGCTTTCACAGTGCCTACTTATTATAATTCTCAACCGGTTAAAAGATTTCAATGGAGGGTCCTCCCACAGGGAATGTTGAATAGCCCAACTCTGTGCCAATATTTTGTACAACAGCCATTGGAAGTGATACGTAAAAATTTTCCTAAATCTATAATTTATCATTATATGGATGATATTTTACTAGCTGACTCAAATGCAGATACTTTAGAAAGAATGTTTGAAGACGTAAAGAAAATTTTGCCTTGCTGGGGATTACAAATTGCTCCTGAAAAGATACAAAGAGGAGATTCTATTAATTATTTAGGATATAAAATAGAGCTACAAAAAATTAGACCCCAAAAGGTGCAAATTAGGAGAGATAGACTATAGACTCTTAATGACTTTCAAAGATTATTTGGAAATATTTCTGATCTACAAACTATTGTTGGGGTAAAAAATGATGAACTGCATAATTTGTTCAAAACCTTAGAAGGTGACAAGGACCTAAATAGTCCAAGAGAGTTATCACCTGAAGCTGAGAAAGAATTGGCCTTGGTAGAAAAGAAAGTACATGAAGGGCACATGGATCGTATTGATCCAAAGCTGGATTGCATTTTGGTTATTTTACCTTCTAGGCATTCTCCTACAGGAATATTAATGCAGAGGGAAGATATTATATTAGAATGGATATTTTTACCAAATAAACCAAACAAAAAATTAAAAACTTATGTGGAAAAAATCTCTGACTTGATTTGGAAAGGAAAATTGAGACTTTGTCAATTAGCAGGAATAGACTCAGCAGAAATTGTCGTACCTTTAACTAAGGAGGACATTGAAAAATTATGGACAGAAAGTGTACCTTGGCAAAGAGCTTGCAGTAATTTTTTGGGAGAAATTAACAGCAAATATCCCAAAAGCGATAGAATTGATCTTAAAAAGAGAGCTGATTGGATCTTGCCTCGAATTGTATGGGAAAAGCCTATATCTGGAGTTCGTACATTTTATACAGATGCCAACAAACAAGGAAAGGCAGGTTACAAATCAGAAAATTTAAGTAAAGTGGTTCAAAGTCCTTATAATTCAGTTCAAAAATCAGAATTATATGCTATTCTGTTGGTATTAATGGATTTTTCAGAACCTCTCAACATAGTAACTGACTCTCAGTATGCTGAAAGAGTAGTATTACATATTGAGACTGCAGAATTTATCCCTGATGCTTCAGAATTAACTTCATTATTTATTCAATTACAAGATACAATCAGGAAAAGGAGTCATCCTTTATATATAACTCACATTCGATCCCATACTGGTCTGCCAGGCCCTCTAGCACAAGGCAATGATGAGATTGATAAGTTATTAATAGGAAATGTGCTGGAGGCCTCAGAATGTCATAAAAAACATCATGTCAATAGTAAAGGTTTAAAAAAGGATTTTTCCATAACCTGGCAACAAGCCAAAGAAATAGTAAAGAAATGTCCTACTTGTTCCTTCTACAATCAAATGCCATTACCAGCAGGATGTAACCCAAAGGGTACTCAAAGGAATGAAATCTGGCAGATGGACGTGTTTCACTTTGCAGAATTTGGAAAACTGAAATATGTACACCACACTATCGATACTTATTCAGGACTTCAGTGGGCAACTGCTTTGAGTTCTGAAAAAGCTGATTCTGTAATCACTCATTTGCTAGAAGTTATGGCCATCATGGGTATACCTGCACAAATCAGAACTGACAATGCTCCATCATATGTCTCTGTTAAAATGAAACAGTTTTTTGCTTATTACAATATAAAGCATATTATAGGCATACCACATAATCCTACAGGTCAAGCAGTTATAGAAAGATCAAACAGAACTCTAAAGGATATGCTAAATAAACAGAAAGGGGCAACAAAAACCCCCAGAAATAGACTGCATAATGCTCTATTAACTTTGAATTTTCTTAATGCCAATGAGAAAGGAACAACAGCTGCAGAGAGACATTGGATAATAGAAAAAAACTACAGAATTAAACCAGCCTATATATTTTAAGGATGTGCTGACCTCAGAATGGAAACCAGGGTATGTGTTACATTGGGGACGAGGTTTTGCTTTTGTTTCTACAGGAGAAGATAAGTTGTGGGTACCATCAAAATTGATAAAGGTTCGATTTGAACAAGAGAAACCTCTTAATTAGAGGAGGTGATAGCTCATCAACCAACATGAACATCCAATTTAAACTAACTTATACCAGTAACACATGTCTTTTCATTTAATCAGATAATAACTTGCCAAAAAGGAACATCCCCAAAATTAGTCTTGGGGAAAGGTTTTTGTTTTTGTCTTTTAGGAGAATGAAGGTTAAGGAATCTGAAGAACACTGGACAAATAAGACAACTGAAGAAAAGGGACAAATCATCTATCCCAGGAAGCAGAGTGAAATGGCGTATGGGTATATATTATCTAAAAAATTTTATGTCTTCCTAAATGTTTGTTTCTGCTTTTCTCTAAAGATTTAACACTATTGGTCTTCTAATAGTCCCAGTCCAATTAAAATTTAAAGCTGACTTTGGAGTTGGAGAATGGCTCTCTCCTTCTTTAAACTCAAGCATGTTGTTATAAGAAAAATGCAAACTCCCTGTATCATGCCAGAATAAAAGAGCCATCTTCTGCTATGAGACAGGAGAAAAGCCAAATTAATTAAGGGACTATTCTATTACTAATCTCAACTCTTTGATTCTATTCTGATTCTTAAAACTTTTCTTAAAGTATAAATTTTATATCAAAACTTACAAGATTAATATATATAGATATATAGATATATCTATATATATACATTTTAAACTTTGCTAAGATATGAATGGTCATATAGAGTACTAATTAATTCTAGAAAAAAGGCTTCAATTAGCTGCATATATATGTCTTTGTGTTCGAGTCTCTTATCAGTTTTCTGCAGGAATTCACGGCCAGGCTTAACATCAACTGAAGTCTCCAGGAAGAAGTTGGGGCCCCACAACAACAACAATTCCACGTGGACAATAATAACATCACTAAGCTGACAAACATCATCTACAGATCAGCTTTGAACTACAAGGTGCTCAGAGCAATTTTGAGATGACTAGCTGAGATGATCCAGTCTCAAAGACTACTTGAATAAGGACTTGAAATAAACCCTGAACTTTGGCATTATACATAGAATGGATAATGAAGGATATAGTTACCTTTCCTAGAATTTGACAATTAACCTAAAATTTTTCTTTCAGGATAAAGATAACTTCGCCCATACCCAGCAGGAAGCAATTTTAAGAATACGACGCCCACATTCCCAAAGAGGTGGTGTGGGGTGGGTGGTTTTTTGGTCTTTTTAATGGGTTTTGGGTCTGGGATAATTTTCATTGTTTAGGAGGGTTGGTTACAAGTTGTTGTCAAGGGTTAGAAAAAAGACTAAGCAGATTAGATTTAAGGTTCTTATTTTTAAAAAAAAGAGAGAAAGAAAGAAGAAGAAAAAGACAATTACTAGTTTTAAATACTTTACATTGGATTGGATTGTTTTATATTGATATTGTTAGAAAATGCTATATGTATATTTCTAATTGTACTTATATCGTTCATTTAACAATGCAATTTTCTGATCCTTGAATGTTATTATTACCATTAGGATATAAAGAAATGATAGTTAGTAGTTAGACATTACAATAGAACTTGTAGTCATATTAGATATGTTTTAAAAATTGAGCAGATATATTTTAGATAGTTCATCTTCAAACCCTTCAGAGATCTACAGAATATGGCATTTAAAATGTTTTAATAACTTAGAAAATTTTTCTTTTTTGTTATGACTATGAGACATGTCGGCTCCTGGCAGTACCAATCTACTTCAGAGAAAATATGGGCATTGAAGAAACTGCGTATGGAGTTAGCTTTCATTGTGGCAAAAGTTAGCCACTGGACAACAAAGTATCCTCGAATCAACTGCTGACAAAATGGACAGACAGGACATGAAACAAAGGACTACTGATTCTTGCCTAAACACGCGTGGTTATGGCTTTATCAAAAGGCATCTTCTGAGGCCAGGACAATATGGCACCATCCCTGACGTGGCCTTCGCAACTCGGAAAAGGTACAGTGCCCTTTTCTTCGAAGGCAGCTGAACAGGCAGTGGGCCGATGGCTTCTGATGTGCTGTGGAACAGCAGCTGAAACAGTTATTCTTGAAGAGTAACTAAGCTCACGCCTCTCAATAGTAGGCTGGCATTTGATAGAGAGATGTGGAGAAGAACGGGATGCTGAGATGAAGCCATATGTACACAGCAAAGAAGAATGGAGAGCTGAACTAAAAAACCATCAACATTTTCCAGAATTTAAAATCCTGAATCATGACATGACATTAGTGGAATTCAGGTGTTTCTGGTGCATGGACTGCTCTCACCCAATGTGGGGTTGAACTGTTGACCTTGTGTACATCCTACTTCACAAATGAGTCTGTCAGATATGCTAAGCCTATATAGGCTGAAGATGATGCCCCAGCATTGCGGAGAAACCTCAGGTGACTGTCCAGGCAGTTGGCTGTTTCTGTCAACTCACAAATTTTTTGGAAGTTGCTTGCATGCATTTTCTGTTTTTATTTTTGTTAGCTAATATTATTTCCTTCTTGGGTCTCTGAGGGAGTTGAAGATTAGTTAGTTATAGTTGAAGGTTAGTTAGTTATAGTTGAAGATTAATTAGGATAGAAAGTGAATTAGATACATTTTGGACTTAACAAAATAGGATAATGAAATTATTATCTCTGAATTTGTCAAATACAAATGGACTAGACATTGTTTAGACATTTATTATTTGTATATATTATATATAGTTATTGTACTTTTGTTTATAGTTTTTCTTTTGTTAGTTATAACCTTTTTCCTTTTTTTCCTTTTTATTAAAATAGAAAAGGGGAAATGTGGTGGTATTTTACTTGTACTGAAATGTGATTTTAATTGTATGTTAATAAATAAAGTTGCCTGGGGGTCAGAGTTTTAGAGCCATAGCAAGTGTGGTGGCGCACGCCTTTAAGGACCTGGAGGGCGGTACATACAGGCAATGACAAGGCAGTCACATGTTTAGTTTACAACCAATGAGAAGGCAGAACATCTAGACTATATAAAGACATACACACAGAAAGAGGCCCCTTTTTCGGAGAGCTCTCTTGGCTGAAGCAGGATAGCTGAAGCAGGAAGGGTAAGGCTCTTAGTTCTGACCTCTTGGCTTTCTTCTCTGAATCGGCTCTGTGTTTCTTATTTAATAAGACAGTTGGTTACATCTACAGATAGTAATATGATTCCTTATGACTTTTTCAGATATCTTTACTGTTATTTTACTCTCCCTCTCCTATGCTGATCTTCCTCCTCCCAATTAATCCCTCTCTGCATTTCTCATTTCTTCATTTAAATTACTTTTGCCTGTTTATTCTTCCTAGTCTATTGCTCCACCCCCACAGTCTCCTTTTACCTTCCTGAATTCTGTGGCTATTCTAGGTTGTATATTCACCTCTGCAGATTTGAAGTTTGAATCCACATAAAAGAACTTGTGACCTTGGACTTTCTGGGACTGGGACTCAATATCGTCACTCAATATTTTTTTTTTTAGTTAAATCAATTTGCCTACTAATTTCAGAATTAATTTTTAAAGTACATGTTTGCATGTTTTATCTCCTCAACTGGGTTTAAAATTATATGGATATGAAAATGACTTACAGGAGTAAAATTTAGTAGTTGTGTAAGAAGTAAATCATTATGGCCTCTTTTCATTTTCAGTATGAGGTGTATGTAAAGCTAATCAATGAATCACAGAGAAGCAGGAGGCACTAGGTCCCTGCCTTTCCCAGCTAGCCCTGCTTGCCTGGTGTCCGCTTAATTTATATTGGGGTTGAAAAGTTATAGCCTTCTTCATTGCTAGGACCACATACCAGAAAGGTTCAGAGATCTCTAGCTCCAGGAGAATGAGGGTTTGAGATGGGACTATGCTAGATGAAGAGGAAAGATTATATCCCTCTAATGAATTCAGCCAAAGAGGAGTTAAAAAGGGAGAAAAATATTATTGGCACTATAAAACCACTGTTCTGTCAAATTGGCAAATCAGCATTTTGCCTTTTCTTTATGATGATGCCTAATTTTGCAAGATTGTAAAATAAAACATTGTGCTTTGACTATTTTGAGTCTCCAGTACTCTTACTATGAAGTAAGGATCATTGTTCCTCAGTGATAAATCCTTGAAGCTGGAATATTAAGAATAATAGTATTGTGGCTGGCAGGATGGCTCAGTGAGTAAAAGCTCTAGCCGCCAAGCCTGCCAATCTGAGTTCACACCTGAGGACCCATATGGTAGAAAGAGAGAGCCAACTTCCACAACTGCCTTCTGACCTGCACTGGTGCACCATGATATGCATGCCTCTTACAGACAATAAAAAAGAAATGTAACTATAAACCAATAGCTAAGGAGCCCTCAACTGGATCAGGCCCTCTGCATAAGTGAGACAGTTGATTAACTTGAACGATTTGGGAGGCCCCCAGGCAGTGGGACCAGGACCTGTCCTTAGTGCATAAGCTGGCTGTTTGGAGCTGGGGCCTAGGCAGGGATACTTTGCTCAGCCTGGGTGAAGGGAGGAGGGGACTGGACATGCCTCCACTGAATCTACCAGGCTGAGCTGAATCCCCAAGGGGAATGGGGGATGGGCTGGGGAGAGGGCATGCGGGGGCGCTGGAGAAGGGAGGACAGGGGAATCTGTGGCTGTTATGTAAAATTAAATTAAATTATAAAATAAATTAAAAAAAGAAATGTAATAAAGTTAAAAATGAAATCTACAACAAATTTTATAAAAAAAAACAACTTCAATAATATGGAGAAAGGATTGAGTGAACGATGTAAACAAAGTTGAAACCTAAAATGATTAAACAGTTAGGCAAGAAGATATCAAATATACCAAAAACATAGGAGATGCATTGTATTCTTACACTTTCTCATAAGTACAAGAGAAATATACATCCATAACAGGAAATACTTTCATAAAAAGAGAATGATCATCATCATTTCATTTCAAGAAAACCAGAAAATTTCAACCCATAGAGTTAACAAATAGCTTATTATTAAAATCAGAGGGAACAGGACTGCTGTGAAATCAAGTTATGGCTATCATAAACAAGACAAAGAAAGGAAGGGGATGAAACATTAAAAAGGTATAACATCATGGATGTGCAACATGTTAATTCATTTTATTTTTTTGAACAATAAAAATAAGCGTTAAATATAGCTATTAAAATTCTTCTAGACCTGAAAGTAACAGAAAGAAAAATATTAATATGGATGAAGCAAAAAATGTTAGGAAATTAAAAGCATTATATGTGCATTATTAGATTAGAATTCCCAGACAGGGAAACATTCACATGCATGCACATCATTAACTGACTACATGAACATGTCTCCAGACTTCCTGCGTGCAATGTAAAAAAAGAAGCTGCATCAGTAAGGCTGCTAATCAAAAAGAAAGTAGTATGTGTCTTGATTTGTTCATATATGTGTGATATATCATCAACATAATAATCAAGGTCGTTAGACTGAAAGCTTGTAGTACTAAATATCCGTTTGCAGTTACCACACTTGACTTGGGTTAGGTACATGGGGAAGCAGCCTTCTAACACTGCATTTAACTCATTCATGAGGAACTGCCATCCTGAGCTCTCTGGAGGCAGTGCTGCTTCTTAGGCAAAATGTTCTAAGATGACAGTGTCCTGGCTTTTGTTTCATAGCTGTGTTTGTGGCGATTTGAATATTTCATTATTTTGTCCTTATTACTTTATGAAAATGAGCAGGCATGGGCAAATGAAAGTGATATTATTAGTATTAATATAATCAAGAGCAAGACGGCATGCTGAAGTGGGGCTACAGGAAAATGACAAACTGCAAATGTAAAGAGAATGCAATTCACATCTGACTACCACAAGATAAACCTAAATTTAATAATGAAAGCTCAGCAAGGGAGCTTCTTAGGTTTAACAGGGCAACTGGGTACTCAAATGTGCGGGAAATGAATAGCATTAAAGATCACTCCTGAAATGATGGAGGCAGATTCAGAATAGCATCAGGGAGAAGAGAGCATGGTTTGGATTATCTGCAACAGTCTTTCAACTTTTGGGCTGAGATTTACAGTGCCGCTGTAAAGACAATATGTGCATGTCTATAGCAGATAACCAAACATTGGTTAAAAACAATATCAATAAATAAGCTTAGAATTCTAGTCTCTCTTAAAAATCTTTCAGAAGAATAAAAAAAAAAGTCTACAATGACATGTGTCTAAATGCATTTATATAGGTTGTAATAACTAGGAAACAAGCATTCTTTGTATTCCATCCACAACCCTTTCATCCCTTGCACATATTGTGAGTACTCATTTCTCTACCCTGCTGGAACCACGCTTACATTCAGGTGCCTTGTCAACAGAAGTCACACTGCTTTAGGGGTACTCATTAGAAATTGAGAAGGGCACATTGCTTTGACATCCATTGTTTTCTCCACAGTTACATTATTAGGGTGAAATTATATTTCTTGTTGGACTGCCGACTAAATCTTCAATATTGAGGAACAAATAAAAATATCATATTTACAAAAAGTAAATATACTTGAGTGGGTCTAAAATTATACAATCCATGAACAGGATATTAAATGTTCTTGTCTTCAGTTTCAAGAGAGGCTCCAAAATTAATTGTAAAGAATAAGTGATTAAGAATGGTATTGGGCTGCCTATATACGCTGCAGTAACATTTGCACATGAATATCCACCACAACCACAATAAATACCTTTCTTTCCCATTCTTTTCTGCATGGCAACCTCTGTGGCATCACAAAATTATAACAGAATAAAACTTCTAACCAGAATCCCGAAGGGCCCCACTTTAAGATGGAACTTCACCTAAACTCTATCACCCACCACAGACAGAAATAGTCAAAGTCAGACAAGCCAAGATAATTTTAAACCCAAATCATAAATAAATAAAATAAAAATTGTGGAAAAACTGTGAGAATTCAATGAACTTCTCCCCAGCACAGAATAAGGTGGAGTACAACATATAACCCCCCTTATTGCCCCAATTCTTTTGGGAAAGAATTCAAGTAAACCTTTCTACAATATAGCCATTGTCTCAGGAAGGTAGATGACATACTGGATACTAAAAGCTGCTGAGCAATCTAACAAACTAATGTGACAAGTTGGGTGGAAGGACTTAGAACAGAGTGGAAGGAACTTTTTACTCCACTAACTAAACATTGAGAGTATCAGTTTCCTGTGAAACAGAAGTTAGCTCTGGAAAAATCAGAGAAAGAAATGAAGGAAGACAAAAAACAGTATCACACACACACACACACACACACACACACACACACACACACACACATATGTATTGAAATTGTCAAAATGAAAATGCTCCCAGAGTCTATATGTAATGAGTAATATGTCCTTTTATTGTGGCCTCATCCAGTAGAACTGAAAGTTCATTGTGCCTGTCTGCTTTATAGGCATAAAAATAGAACTCACAAGCAATGGGGGAAAGAGAAGTAATAAAGCCATGCTTTAGGATCCTTAGCAGAAATGGTGGAATGGTGATAAGTCTTACAGGAAAATATCGCAATGTATAATGTAAAGCTTTCAAAGACTGAGTAACTACCAGTGCCAAAATGTTGGCAGGGTGACAAGACCATAATCCATCACCCACCTATCAAGATTTATCCTAAAAGGAGACAGCAACAAGTGGTCCTAGAAACTAAAACTTCAATGTTAGAAGCCAAGTCTTCAAGACAAGAAGCTCAAAGGTAAAGCAAAAGCAGAAGAAAATAGTTGAGGGAAGTCAGGAAGAAAAAAAAAGATATTAAAATCCAAAGAGTCCACATACTTGGCATCTTGAGAGTTCAAAATAAAAATAAAAATATATAAATAGAAAAACAATGAAAAAATATTTCAAAAGTATTTTCTGGGCCAGGTTTAATTTCAAAACGGCTATAAAACTCACCATTGTGAAAGTTTTGACCTCTTGGGTGAACCAATCCTCTGGAAAATTCCAGACATGAGAGAAACATAGTCACTTAAAAAAGATCAGCAAATCAAATGCCATTGGCTATCTCAATGGCAAGGACACGTGGGGCTCAGTACTTAATTTTAACTTAGATTTCTAAGTATAATATAAATATAAGAATAGAAGCCTTGCCTTGGTGGAGGTGGGGATGGGGGGTGGGTTGTTGGGGAAGGCTGTGGGGCGGGAGGAGGGAGGACAGGGCAATCTGTGGTTGATATGCAAAATGAATAGAAAATCTCTTAATAAAAATAATATACAAGAAAAAAAGAATAGAGGAAGATGGCTTTAGAAATATTCCCCAAAAGGCATTTACCAACTTTTTTTTTTTTCCATAAGAAACATACTGGTATCCAGCCGAGTAACGGAAATTACTATGGAATGAGACCCAGAATAGGAGAGACATGGGAACTGCGAGGAATGACTAGGAAAGAGACACAAGGATGAGAGCTATGCACAGACAGAGAAACAAGCAATGTAGAAGGAGAAGTGTGATCAAGAACATGGTCATTATGAGACTTGTCACTGGCCACACCTTCATCATGTTCTGTATTACAGCTAGGCAAAAAATTCAACTATAAAAGCATATTCCACTAGAGACAAAGCTCACACATTTGACCTCAACAAACCTGCAAAAGTTGTCCTGCAAAAGCTGATGTAAAAGAATAAAATACAAAGCTGCAGAATAAAAGAAAACATTTGCCAAATGTGTATCTGAGAAAAGACCAATATCTAGACTATATGGAAAATTTTCAAAGACCCACAATAAAAAAAATAGGTCATTGGGCAAAATGCATGAAAATATGGGAAGGTTCACTAGTTTGGCTGTACACCTGGTTTACAGAGAGTCATATACACAGCAAATAAGCACAGAAAAGAATGGTCAGAAACATGACCCATGATGAGATCAGTGCACACCTGACAGAATAGTAAATGAAAAATATTTACAACAGCAAATGCTGCTGAGGAAGGAGAGACCCTGGTTCACTTACAAAGTGCTTTGACAGTAAAAGTCCAATAACATCTCTGGAAAATTTGCAAGTTGCCTATAAAATTCATACAGTAGCATTTACATATACATGCATAAGAGTTTATTATATGTGTATTAATTCTAAACTAGAACAGTCCAGATCATTTTCAATGGTGAATGATTAACAACAGTCGCATGATCATTGAAACATTCACTGCATACAATATGAGTCAAAATATGAGACAAGATATAGATATGTATGAATTGGGCACATCTAAAGAGGATGATGCTGAGTATAAAAATTCAGTCAAAAGGTGACATATTATCATTCCATTTAGTCAGCATTTTGAATTAACAAAGACTTAGAAATGGAGAGTAAATGATAGCCAGAGCTGTCAGAAGGAGGAGAAGTGAGTGTGGTTATAAAAGCACAACTCAAGGGATAATTGGGTTGTGAGGCTGCCCTTTATGTTGACTATGGAGAGGAAACAGGACATAAACCCACACATGTACTGAACTTATAGAAATAAAACTACACCGATAAATGGAGGGCAAATGAAAATAATGAGTTAGAGCAATACAAACATCCTGTGATACTATACAATATAAAAATAAAAAGTTTTAAAGATGTTACTACTGGGTAAGGGGTGGATAAAGAAGGCCCTAGCTATCTAGATTCTGTCTTAAGACTACATATGAATCAACAGTGGTATCAATAATGTCCCTAAGTTAGATATAAGTATATAAACTACTCCAGAACTTACAGAAGGAAGGAAATAAGTTAATTCACTGCTAATAGTAACACAATTGTGATTGTAAAATTGAAAAGCATTGTACAAAGAAAATGGTTGCATTCCAATCTCATCCCAGCTCCACAGATTATAGGCAGGCTGTCCCACGAGTAAGGAGTAGCAGGGAAAACCATTTCTATTCAGGGCTCTTGATGGGAAAAAAGGAAGGAAAGAAGGAAGGAAGGAAGGAAGGAAGGAAGGAAGGAAGGGATGGAGGGACGTAGGGAGGGAGGGAGGGAGGGAGAAAGGAAGGAAGGAAGGAAGGAAGGAAGCAAGAAAGGAAGGAAGGAAAGAAGGGAGATAGGGAGGAAGGAATTAGGTCTCCCAGAAAGCAGTTACAAGTTTTTCTTGAATCCATGAATATCTATACTCTATTTAAATTCTCAGTGTCCTCCAATGGTTTTTCAAGGAATAAACCTTCAGTTTGTTCTAGATATTTGGCAATATAGATAAAAATCATCCATGTAAATATCTATACAGAATAGAATTACAGTGTTTAAAGTCATGTAAAGAATTCACTGAAAATTAAAACCACACAGGAAAGTAATCCATTGAGTACTCAAAATGTAAAGATAAAAAGAAGTATTTCGTCCTATAGGTGTAAAGATAAAATAAAAAGAAAGCTGAAGATAAAATGAGTAATTTAATTTGAGAAAGAAATGAACAAACAAAAAGAAAAAAATGAAAATGAAAAACCACCAAAATCACAATTCAAAAGCACACCAACTAGCAGCTAAACCATAGTAAGACATATAATAATAGATTTAATGTATTGGTAAATTATGCAATTCAATCAGGCAGCAGTGGTGTACACTTTTAATCCCAGCACTTAGGAGGCAGAAGGGTCTTTGAGTTTGAGGACAGCCTGGTCTACAGAGCAAGTTTCAGAATAGCCAGGACTTTGCAGAGAAACTTTGTCTCAAAGTCCTGTGCTCATTGCATGAGTCGGCTGTTTGAAACCTGGGGCCTATGCAGGGTCCCTTGGCTCGGCCTGGGAGGAGGGGACTGGACCTACCTGGACTGAGTCCACCAGGTTGATCTCAGTCTGTGGGGAAGGCTTTGCCCTGGAGGAGATTGGAATGGGGGGCAGGCTAGGGGGAAGGTGAGGGGGGCGGGAGGGGGGAGAACAAGGGAATCTGTGGCTGATATGTAGAACTTAATTGTATTGCAAAATAAAAAAAATACGCATAGACACACAAAAAAAAGTGTCTCATACACACACACACACACACACACACACACACACACACACACAATCCAGAGGGACAAGGAAACAAAAAGTATAAATGAGAAGAAACTATATGGGACAAGATGAAAATTCTAATACATTTTTGAGTGGGATTTAAGGGATTAAAATGAAGATGTGGGAGACCTGCGACATCCAAAGTCTTAACAAAATTGCTTTAGAACTCCTCAGTAAGACAAATGGCCAGGTTAAGAAGTTCAAAAGAAGTAGGTAGGGTGTGTCTCACCTGTAATCACAACAGTCAGGTGGCTGATGCAGGGGGATCACCACAAATTCAAGGCCAGCCTGGGTAGCAGAATGAATTTCAGGTCAGCCTATTCCACTTATGATCAAGTTTCATAAAAGCAAAACAAAACTGCCAACAAAATAATGTGGCACCTTGAAACAAAATGTTCAATATAACATTTAAATCTATTAACATCTGGATAAAGCACAGGGACACCCCTTGAAAAAGACCACTAAAGACAAACAGGTGGGTGACACCAAACACACACACACACACACACACACACACACACACACACACACACACACACACATACACACACACAGAGATAAGATGTCAAGTTCCCTGCTGTAAGAGCAGACAGTACACTTCACCAGTGAGGATGGGAAGAAATCAGACTAATATCTTCAAATTCTTGAAGACTTAGACTCTCAATCCATAATCAAATTCAAGGATGAGATCTAAGCTTCTTATCTTGTAGAATCTAGTTCAAAACACTGAGACACACAATTTAGTCTATGCTATGAATTCTGTACATATTCAGCACTATCATTAGTTACATTGTCAGTTAAGTGGCATAATGGATTTACCATTGATGCTCTTCTCTGAAATTTTAAAGCAGTTCCAGGAAATTATTTGCATCAATATTATTATCTATATAATACATAGCATTAAAATATACTCTTGATGTGTGATTTATAAACATTAATGGGTTAGAGGTGACTCTGCAGTTAAGTGCAACTTGTAGTAAGAAGTTGTGGCATCTTCCTTCAGCTCTGTGCTCCCAGGCTACAAACTCAAAGACCCCTTTCTTGCTGTATTATTTCTTTATGATGATAGCGTGGAACATGAGAAAGATCTGAACACAACCTCTTACGTGCTTTCTATTGATGTTGTTGTTTTGCTAAAGCTTAAGCAAAGAAAGCATTAAGTGTCTAAAATTGAAAATGATATTCAGAGAGAGGATCAAGAATGAGGTGGGAGAGACCTTAAGGGAGGTAGAAAAAAGAGTGTAATGGAATACATGAAAAAAAAAAAGAATACAAAGGCAGGGACTAAATGGCAGAAGAAAAGATGCTGTGGTAAATTCCAATACTTTATTTACTAACCCAAAAAATAAATAAAATAAGAGTATCTTGGTAGCTGCTATACTTGTCCTCCTCATACCCCCAGGAAATTGCTTACATTCCAATTTTAGCTCAACTACTGCTTCTGGGAAAGATGAAATTAAGCTGCAGACCTTTCTAATGTATTATCCATGTGCATATCATCTCTCTGGACACATATAATGATTATCAGTTTTCCTCCACATAAAAGCTGTTCAGAAGCTATTAATATTATTTTTAGTATATTACATATGTGCTATAGTACAGCACCCTGAACATTTAACTTTATCCTTAGGTATCCAAAATTGCGCTTCCTGTTGCTTACTCTCAGCATAAGTTGTCTGGACAAGAAAGAAAAAAAATCAAGGTTTAGAAATCAATCAAGTATTCTAGTGTAATTTTCTTTCTCTTATACTTCAGTTTATCCAAGAGAAAAAGGTCACATGTAAAGAGCCATAAACCATGTTTGGCTCTAAGGAAGTAATACCACATTGACTTTTTATGTATATTTTAGCTGAAAATAGGTTATATCACTTACTGGAAAATCCTACATCAAAAATATCATAGAAAATTGGCTGTGACATTAAGTGCACTTATGGGCATCTGATGAGTGTTTCTCCTGCAGCTCCTGGTCATCCTTCTGTAATTTTCAGGTTGGAGGTAAATTCCAGTGTGCACGACCATCTGCTCCACATGTCACCCAATACCCTAAAGACGCATTGCCTTGGGAGCCTAATGCCTCTTTCTTTCTTTTGGAGTCATGGGTGTCCCTAGAATGGGGGTGGGCAGCAGACTTTCTCCTCTGTCCCTCTGGTGATGTCTGTTTTTATTCATTAACCTCTGCACCTCCCAGAGGAGGCAGATTCAGGATTTTCACATTCTTCTCCCTGGTGGATTTTGGACACAGAGTGAACACTCCACCCATTCACACCTGCATCCTAAGTCTGTCCAGTCACACTTTCTGGCCTGGTTCTGAGATAGGCAAGTTGGTAAACTGTTATAGAGCAGTCATGTCCCAAACATGAAGACACAGAAGCTTGATAAATATTATGGGTAATTATCTTCTCAGGAGATAAAGAAGCAAACACTGTCATCTCAGGGTCTCAGGGAAGAACTTAAACAGAGAGTGAATGATAGGTGTAACGTTGTCCCAGGTCATACTGCTGGAAAGTCATAGAATAAGAACAGGAACCTAAGTCAAGAATACTGTTGTTCTTTATGCTAAGCCCAAAGTTTATCTGTAACATTAGAGTTTCTATTTGAATATGTAACTTAAATAGTGACGAAGTAAATGTGTCTTGAGTGTGACTTGATTCACCAAGCTAACTCTAACTACTCTCAAAGAATGTGGAATCTCCAGCACTGCCCATCTGCCTTCTTGTTTTTCTCCAAGAAGCCCTCCATTCACCCAAAGGCAACCATTACCCTGATAATTTCACTTCATCCATTAATTTTACCAAATTTTAAATTTCACATAAGTTGAATGTGAACATAATGTGTTCCTTTTGTAAGATCTTTCAGCAAGCCTGAATTTGAAATTACTTTACTATTTCTTCCTGTTTCTGAGTAGTCCCCACTTTGCCCATTCCCATTTGCTGGTGGACCTGGTTACAGTATTTTTTGATTCCCCCAACTTTCTCCAAAAATGTTTAGTGAAGAATGGAGCTCATTTTGGATCATTTTTGTAGTACTTCAATATGATGTATTTTTTAGACAGGGTTTCACTGGGAAATCCAGGCTGGCTCAAACTCAAGAACATCCTATTAGAGCTCATGAGCTACAGGCACATGCCATGGTGCTATTCTTTAACAAAAAACCAATGGAGTGGAATGTCTGGAGGCAGCAAGGGAGCCAGGAGCTGTAAGCTACAGGGGGTATAAAAAAATCTTTCTTTCTCTCTGGGCATGGATCTCAGAGTGGATGCTAGAACATGTTCTATTTCCTCAATTGTTATAAATTCCAAATATATTATGAATTATTAATATATATTTATTCACCATATTTATACCATTCACTGACAAACATAGTAGCTTTAAAGTATATTTATGCTTGTTGTTGTTTATTCATTAGATCTAGGATTTTCTCTAAGTACACTTAATAGTTTAAACTATCAATATATCCACTAGGTGGCGTCATGTAGATTTTTATTACAGCTCAAAGTAATTAGAATAATTTTAATATAGTTTAAAGTTATTTCACATGTAGAAAACTCTGTATATGGTTCATGACAGCATATTCTAAGAACAAACATCCTTATACTTAAATATCTTGAAAAATCTTTAAAAATAATTTTTACACATTGTTTGACAATCTATGATTTGTCACAACATTCCTTTAATTATCACATTTGCTTTCTTACCACGGGTGAAAAAAAATCTCATTATTTAAAAAAAAGTCTTGCCAAAGAGTTTTCAGAGATTATTCTGCAATCACATTTGAACGAGACATATAAACAACTATCTATCATAATGGCACAAGTTCCAGATGATAATTAAATGTGTTAGAGTTACCATCATCACTTGAGATACATGATTTTTGTCATCCCCCGCTGAACTGTTTGGAAGGGGGTGCCATGCGAAAATTTAAAATGTCATACAAGACAATGAACATAAACAGAAAGATCAATAGTTCAGGATTGCACAGCCTAAGAAATGCTGAAGTTCTGTTAGCTTGTCTTGGGGTAAGAAGGTTTTCCCACTAAAGTAATTATACAAGACTCAACAGACTGGGTTCTGTCAGAACCTGCCTAGTATGTTCATCATGGATATACAGTGAAGAAATGTTTATTAGTATTCAGGAATAAGAAAGATAAGGAGAAGATCATGTGGGAAGGTCACTGAGCCCCACAGTCCTATGAATTTACCAGGACACTCCTCTTCATTCCTTGCAGGGGTAGGTGCCACAAGATAAAGATAGAAGCCAGTATACAGACAACAGGAGTCAGAACAGGGTGAAAATGATCCTTTCCTAAGCAGCCATGAAATCTAAGTACATTACATAATCTCTTTGAACATCAGGCCCCTCATTTAAAATCTCTACTCAAGAGGTACTCATTATGATTAAATATTATGTAAGACTAATAATTCTCTAAGTGGTTGTTCAGTGAACATTGCTAAAACAGAAAGTATGTATTCTGTGTTTATGATGTGCAGGTTGTTTTCTAGACACTTATCAATCACCACAAAATGATTCTAGAAGGATTCTGTCTTTTAACATTGGGCTTTGTGTAATGCTCACGCACATTGAATTTGTACTGTTTTAGTCAACCAAAGTCCATAAATGTAGCCAGGTAAGGAGATAAGGGATTTGTGACTTCTGCTTTTCCTCTTGCTTCTCTGTAATACTGTGCGCTGAAGCTCAGGCTAGACTCCATGTACAGGGACTGATCCATACCAGTAGTGTGAGACATCAACAGATGACAGGAACAAATGAGGAGGTGGCCAGTTTAGTCCATTCACTGTCATCATACAAATTGGTCATGCTGAAGCTACTGATGAAAAACATGAATTAGCCCATTCAGCATTGAAGAGTGCAAAACAGATAGCTGAGGCCAGCCCAGACTGTATCAACAGACCAGTGCTATGTGTATTCATAGACACAGGTTTGGGGTAGTTTTAAAAAGGGTATTAGTTTGCTACCAGGCTTTATAGATACAGGAAACTTTATGATTCGTGTTTTACCCATAAATAAACTAGAGTGGAACACAACATGACTGTGAGATCCTACACCTAATGCAGAGGGTTCTGCACGAAGGCAGCTTGGTATTAGTGACTACCACATGTCATTACAGTAAATGCCCTGCCGCCAACTTGTGCCACGTCTCTTTTCTTTCTCTTGGAATAACAAGCATAGATACATAGCTTTGGGATCATTCAGTCCTCCCAGATATCAGTGTGTAATCCAATCCAATTTATTTATTCTCCTTGGGTTCTTGTTGGACATGGGGCATGTACTGGTGGCATATAAACTTTACATATGAAATTAGATAACAAGAAGGAAGAAGACATATTCCAAAAGAGAAGGTCATGTTGAAACATTTTATTTTAATATATTTTCTGAGTTTTGGCCACTTGAAAACATCCTACCTTCTTTTGATAGCAATAGGTTTCCTTTATGGGAATCCCCTCATTGCAATTGAAAAATGCAAAAAATGTCTAAAATAAGAGTTGATAATCAGTTCTCCTGTCTCCCTCACCAAATGGGGAAACAGGAACTAATGTTGAGGGGAAGGATTTCGGGGTTCCCTGATTTGAGCTGTGGTGCTGAGTGAGGAAATGAATACACTAATTAACTGGTTACATTTGTACTGCCTGAAAGTCACTACGACTTCCTGTTCTGTCAATGGCTTCAACTTTTCCAGCAATTTCAGATCCCTGTCTTATAATTTAAATGAGTAACTTCTTCCTCCTCTTCTGCTTCTCTCCCAAAGTCAGCAACCAAAGTGACAAACGTTATATGCATCATGCATCTAAGAGTCTGGACTAACACATTCAGATGAATTAACAGTCTAGCACACATAAGCATTGTGTAGAACATGCTGTTCTCGAAGTGTTAGGATGCTGTCGAAAATCCAGAACTATTTGATTGGAAATAAGACTAAATCAGAAGTCATAAGATAAGTATAACCCTGTAGATAAAATCTGACAAGATATTATCAGTACAATAGAAACAAAACTCATAACATGTCAGTCTTGTGAGTGCACAAAAAAAAAGCCTAAGTAAAACATCATTAATTTAGGCAAAATTCGATTTATTCTTAGAAATGGACGTTTGAAATTAGGCAATGGGCTAATATAAAATCTCACCTCAAAAGGGTGAAGAAAAGATAGATATTTGATACTGTTTATAGAGCTCAGCAGAAAATATTGATATTTTTAAAAGTACAGTATTGATTGTTTAAAAACAAGTTCCACTTTATTAAATGCCAAGTCTAACCTCCTCACACGGGGGATAGCTGGGAAGCAGAAGTGGATAGTATACTCAACAGCAAAATTTCCAAATTGTGTTTTGTCAAACTTTACTGTAGCACCTAATTTGGAAATGGTAGTTAGTTTTATTTATTTATTATAGCAGGAATCTTAGAAGGTCTTATTAATAAAATCAAACCCGAGGCCAGTTATTGGGGTGAATGCTGGAAGGTCAGAGAAGCAGAACAAGCCACAGCTACCTCATCTGGCCAACTTCTCAGCTGATCTTGTTCCCTCAGACTGGAAGCCTCTGTGTCCTCATATCCGAATGGATCTCAGCTGAACTGTGCTCCTCAAAAGCCTAAAAGCTTAACCAGCCAAATGCTTAACCAGCCAAATGCTTCTAGTTTCTGGTTCTCATGCCTTATATACCTTTCTGCTTTCTACCACCACTCCCTGGGATTAAAGGCTTGCTTTCTGGGATTAAAGGCATGAGTCACCATGCTTGGCTGTATCCTTGAACAGATGGATTTCTGCCTCTGGAATTCTAGGATTAAAGGCATGTGCTACCACTGCCTATCCTAAGTATCTAGTAGCTTTTATGTTCTCTGACCCCAGATAAGTTTATTAGGGTACACAATACTTTGGGGAACATAATACCACCACAATTTATTTTTAAATTTTGCTTTATATATTATCAGTGGGTGGTGTATGTACTCACGAGTGCACGCACGAATGTGTGCGTGTGTGTGCGTGTGTGTGTGTGTGTGTGTGTGTGTGTGTGTGTGTGTGTGTGTGTGTCTATGTGTCTATGAGTGTAGGCACACAGTTTGTCACAGTGTTCCCATGAAGGTCAAAGGACAACTTTCTGGGGTTAGTTCTCTTTTTTCACTGTGGGCTTTTGGGAATCAAAATCAGATTATCAGGCTGAGGCAAGTAGCACATTTACATTTACCCACTTAACCATCTCATTGCCTCCAAAAGGTGGTTTTATAAACTGATAATATAATCATCTCTTTGTGTTCTCTACATAAAACTATGTCGTTTGTTTTCTTAAAATGGTGCAGCATTAGTACTTCTGAGATCTAGTATTTCTTACTATTGGAAGGCCACTTTTATCACTGTTTACCTTTGTGTGACATTTCAAACTGCAGACATTGGAACAAATAGTAAAGTCATTCCACTAACTTTAGCAGAAGATAAAACAATGTAATTTTATACCTTCATTATTAAGATTTTCATATTAATTTAGAAAATAGTAAGGCTAGATAATATCAAACTCAAATTTTCTTCACCAACTGGAAACACAAAAACCCAAGTATAAGTTCATTTCCGAGAAAATGAAAACTGTAAGAAATGGATGACGTGACTGCAAAGGCTGAGCACAGGCGGAAACTACATGAAACTACAATAAATAAGAAGTAGAAAGTCAAGAGACAGAATTGAACAGTCGTACAGATTCAACATGTTAAATAATTAAACATGGTCCAAAATGGTGGGTCAAATAACAAATGAAATGACTTCATCCATTAAATTGGTGTGAAACTATTTAAGTAGGCGCTTTGGAGTATGTCTACATAAAGACAACCTTCAAATGAATTTCAAGACCCAAAAGATTGAGTAAATAGAAGAACGAGAGGAATAGTTGGTGAAATATTTGTTCTTGTTGAGCACAACTCTGGTTTAGAATCCATAGAAATGAAAAACATTATGTCTAAAGATATAAAAAATGAGTAAATATTTTATTATAAAAGTTCCATAAATCATCAAAAATAATACCATCTTAAATATTGGAAAAAATGTAGAGGATCCGTCCATACACTGTACATTGGCATGCATAACCATAAATCCAAACACTAACATCATCAATAACAATTTGAAAACCACTTAACCCTAATAGAATTCAGAAAATTACAAATGAAAACAAATGCTTTACTCTCATCAAATTGAGAAAGATACATATAACAATACATAACACTGGTTGAGAAATACTGCTCAAGGTACATTGACTTCTAGCCAAAGTAAAATGTGGCATAATTTTAAATCAGCCAAATCATCAATGTACATCAAGAGTAGAAATTATCCAGGCATGTTGGTGCACATTTATAATTCAAACACTAAGGAGATCAATGCAGGAAGATCAGAAGTTCATCATCCTCAGCTACACGGTGAGTTGGAGGCCAACCTTGGGTATGCGAATCCACCACCAAATCAATTAAAATTCTACTTTATTATTTGAACCTGCATTTCAACTTCTGATTTTATCCTGAGTGTGTTTATGAATAAAAGAAAATATAGTCAAGATTGTTTTATGAAGAACTTTAATTCACTGGCTAGCTCTACAGTTCATCCAGCTGAGCTATCTCCAAATTTTATATATTTGCATGATCATGCAGTCTTTACACCTTTTATAACCTGGTTTATTTCTCTTAAAATAGTGACCCACATGCTATGGAAATTCATGTAGAAAAGTCTCAAGAAGTTAAATATAAATCTACCATACCTCACAGCTCTACCACTCTTGGCATATGTTCAAAGGACTTGATATGATACCCCACAGATACTTGCTCATCCACGTTCATTGCCACTAGGAAATGGAAACAATATGGATACCTACACAGAATGGAATACTATTAAGTGGTAAAGAAAAACAAAATCATGAACTCTGCAGGTAAATGGATGGAACTAGAAAAGCCCATATTGAAAGAAGTGACCCAGAATCAGAAAGACAAACATTGTGTGTTGTCATTTATTGGACACTCCAAGCTCCAAATTTTCAGAAGCATGGGGGCTTAGGGGGCAATAGAGGAGAATAGCATGGTACAAATTATCTGATAGTGGAAATGGGAAAACAAGGAGCTCATTAGAGAATGGAAGAAAAGTCAATTCAGGAGAAGTGGAGGAGGGTCAGGCGAAGAGCAGGATAAAATTGATCTGATAGGGAAAATGGGAAATGGGGGCTCATTAAGGAAGGGAGAAGAAGGTAAGTACAGGAGAAAGAGGTATTAAAATAACAATATGGATGCCTGAAAATTGCCTACAGATTTATACATGTTGTTACAAATGACAAAATTTCTTTCTCTTTTAAAGTATGAATACCAGTCTACTGTGTGTTTGGCCCTCATTTTCTGTTTTCATTCACGGGTTTTCATATAGATTGAATCAATATTCTGGTCACTGTGAATCATGCTGCAATGAACACAGAAGTGAAATTATGTCTCTGGCAGGATCATTCATTTCTTTTCTATATATAACCAGTAGGCAGTTTTCTGGCTATATGGCTACTTTGTTTTCAAATTTTAGTATTGTGTACTGTTTTCCATATTGCTGTGCTAATTTACATTCTGAACAACATATATCAATATTCTCTCTTCTGCACATAGCTGAAAAACTTGCTATTTATTATCTATTGCAAGTAGATAAATCATATCTCAACATGATTTTAATCGCATCTTATTGATTATATTTTTTCATGTACCTTTTGGTCATTGAATCTCCTTGGCTTTTTGTTTTTGAGTCATATGAATCCTTTATACACACATACTATTATGCCGTCAGATGACTGTTGTGAAAATATTTTCTTAAATTATTCTTTCATTATTGTTTTCTAGGGCAGGAAGTAATCCCAAGGTGCCTATTCTTATTCTTCCTATCTGGTTTTCTTTGCTCCAGTGAAGATGTTTTCTTTTGGGGATAGTTGTTCAAGAAGATGCTTCTGTGGAGGGCCAAGCACGAAACTGCCTCTTTTACCATTCCAGTGGCACCAGTCTCCATTCATTAATTAAAGATCTAATAGCTGTGGTTTTCTTGGTGGTATTTTCAGGGTTTTTTGCTGTTGTTGTTTTTAATAGTGTCTTGCTAAGTAGATCAGGCTGGCCTCAAATATTTCATGTGCCTCAGCCATCTGTGTATTGGGGTAACTGCCTGTACCACCACACCTGGCTAGATCACTTGTGTTACATCTTTCGAAGAATGTCCAGAAACATTTTTAATTCATTTTCCTTACTTAAATCATGATTAAACTGTGGAGAGAATCAAATGATATCCTTACTTTTTCTATTTTAACAGTATTTTAAAACTATATTAAAATACTTATTATTAAAGATCATCGTATACTCATCATTAATAATTTCACTTATGAACTTCTGGTATTTTTATTTTTAATGTTAGAAAGCAAAAGTCAGAGAGGTTTATTAATCCCATGATCTGAACACGTAAATTATGGGTTTAAGTCTATTTTGTCGTACTCTAAGACCCATGTTCTAAGTTCTTTGACATATTTCTTCATGAGAGTATTACTTAAAACAGGAAAAAACTGAGTTCTTCTGGGTGATTATATAAATAATTTATTGTATACTAATAAAATAATTAAAGTATGCCCTTTAATCATCATTAAATAATACAAACTATCACTGAAAACAAGCCACAATTCCATTTTAGACAACATCACTGATAACCAGTAATAAATATTGTTATGAGGTTTTTCTAGAGGCAAATTTTAAGTGAGAATTTTGAGTTGAGCTAACTATTATTAAACAATGATTACCTGTACCTTTAAAAATTAAAAATATATTTCCTGGCATTTAATAATTGTGATAAATAGTAAAAACATATATTTCTCAGTATTTTTATTTTTAATGTTCTTCAAAGTGGTAGCTACTGTCTAAGGAAAAAATATAATTACAATCACAATTCCAAATACCTCTTGATATGTTATATAATACTTAAGAACCCTATTAGTGGAAGATGCAATGCATAAGTTCTTTAAGAGTTTGTCTGCTATCAAGGAAGACCGTTCCTTTAGATAATATTAAGCATTTCATACTAAATTTTTGACTGATTTCATCTTTTAAGATTGCTTAAGAATAGATATTATTGAATGCAAATATAATTGCCATTAATTTGGATTTTAAAGAAAGATTTTCAAGGCCATTTATTGAAATTCCTGTGTTTTAGCTTTTATTCCTATGAATGGGAAGTATATATAAAACCAAAAACAAAAGCCTAGATAGACAGTAGATACCATGTGATGCCATCTTCATTGGAGTGACTTCTGGGCTCTATCCAAGTTGACTGAATTGATTACTAACTAGCTCTGTGACACCAACTCAACTGCCCTATGCTTTGCCCTTCTCATTTGTTAAATGAAGAGACTTACATCTTCTTAGAAATGGGAGGATTACATTTCAAAAGTTAATATCTAGTATTTGGGAATGCACTTAATAAATTGTAACTCTCAAAAATCCTAAACCTTATTAGATGAAGCCACACTCTGTCTGAATAAAATAATTGAAGATAGGTAAAAATTATCCATCGGAAGAAAGCAATCAAATATTTGCTTAAACTAAAATCTATAATGTATCAATAATGTAGCTATTATCTGTAGTGACATTGTGTTTCCCAAAATATTGTGCACACTAATAAACTTATCTGGGGTCAGAGAACAGAACAGCCACTAAATACAGAGGCCAGAAAATGGTGGCACTCACACCTTTAGTCCTAGCCTTCTGGAGGCAGAGATCCATCTGGATCTCTGTAAGTTCAAAGCCACACTGGAAACAGCCGGGCATGGTGACTCATGCCTTTAATCTCAGTAATTGATGGCAGAAAGGTATATAAGGCATGAGGACCAGGAACTAGAGCTGGTTAAGCTTTTAGCCTTTTGAGCAGCAGTTCAGCTGAGATTCTTTCTGGATGAGGACTCAGAGGCTTCCACTCTGAGTAAACAGGATCAGCTGAGGAATTGGCAAGGTGAGGTAGCTGTGGCTTGTTCTGTTTCTCTAATCATTCAGTGTTCACCCCAATACCTGGCTCTGGGTTTGTTTTTATTAATAAGAACTTTTAAGATTTGTGCTGCAGTTATTATTTTGTGAAGTATGTAATAATAAAGATCCATGTTTCATACATAATTATTACTGGAAGGAACTTTGTATAACAGGTAGACAAAACAATTTCTTGAGATTAATTGAATATATTATTGCTCTAGAAAGTGGGAGCTATCATGGTGGAGGGCTATGATGGTCCCCATTATCTTGGATTACTTCTGGGCATTTTGACCCTGAATTCTAAACACTGTAATAATATCCCCATCACTACTCCAAGATTCAGAAAGGCAACAACAAAAACAAAGAAGGTAGATTTTTAAGAATACTAATAAATTCTAGACTCTGGTGGAATCAGTTTCCCTACAAATGGGAAAATATGTGTTGAGCACACCCTGCACCTGAATTTCACTGTGAATAATCTGGGAAAATAATATATTTCAATAATAAGAATAATTCAATGCAATGATGTGGATGAGAATGTCCCCGTAGTGTCTTGTATTTGGACCCAGTTGGTGGACCTGGGAAAGATCAGGAAGTGTGTCTTTGTTGGACGAGGTATATCACTTGGGGTAGGCTTTGAGCTTTCAAAACCCCGTGCCATTCTCAGGTAGCTCATCTCATATTCTACCCCTCCCTTCTCTGCCTCCTACTTGAGAAGCATGTAAGCTCTAAGCTACTGTTCAAGTGTCTGCCTGCTGCCATGCTCTCAGTCATGATGGTTGTGGACTCAACCTCTAAAACTGCAATCTCCCAATAAACTCTTCTTCTATGAGTTGCCTTGGTCATGGTGTCTTGTAACAGCAATTAAAAAGTAACAAAAACAGAAATTGGTACAAGGGAGTGAACTATTGCCATGATGTTCTGACCATTCTGTTTTTTGAAGGAATGTGGAAGACTTTGGGACTTTGATCTAGGAAAGCAGTTGAATGAAGCTGTAAGCAGGCCTCAAAATGTGTTGAGGTTAGTAGGAGCTTAGTTAGTAGAAGACTAGTATTGAATGTAACGTGGACTATGTAGGCACAGCTTAAGGGATTTTAAAAGGGAACAATATTAGCAACTGAGCTAGAGACCATTCTTGTGATATTTTGGAAAAAAATGTGGCTGCTTTTTGCCCTTATTGTAAGACTTGGCCTGAGGCTAAATTGAAGAGTTTTGAACTAATTACTTTGGCAGCAGAGATGTCAAGACAGCCAAATATTGACTCTGTTGCTTGGTTACTAGTAATCACTTTTATGCAGTTCTACAATGAAAAAGAGCAAGCAGAGAAAATATAAAATATATAGTTTGAGGAGAGAAAAAAAGCACCAGGAAGTATAATGTTGAAGGCCAAACTTGTTCTGAGAGAGAAGAGAGGACTGGTGCCAACTAGAATAAAAAGAATAACTGGGATACTGACATCATGGAAAGATAATCCACGTAATTTTTGAATCACCAAATCAAATCTTATGCAGATGCCATTCATATGTTTCTCTTCCCTCGCATTGTAAGTATTTTTTTTATCATAAAGACCTTCCCCAACATTCTATCCCAAAATGCCTTGCTCTAATTAAAGAATTTTTACAGTGACTTGGAAATCTACACAG
Organism: Peromyscus eremicus; assembly: GCF_949786415.1. NCBI lineage: Eukaryota > Metazoa > Chordata > Mammalia > Rodentia > Cricetidae > Peromyscus > Peromyscus eremicus. The sequence continues at coordinate 58,108,702 of NC_081417.1, forward strand.
GAACTATATCAAGGAGTGGGTTGTGTGCTTTAGGGTTCTAACTTTAGAAATATCAGTACTATTTCTATTCCTAGATGTGATATTATCTATAGAAAACTAAATTTGTTCCTTTACGAGTCATGTGGGTTTTTTAGTAGAAAATGATTTAATTTTGAAATACAAAGATATGTGTGTGTGAGATGCTGGTGTATATGATTCCAGGTGCCTGAGAGACCAGGGTTGTCAGATTCCTGGAGCTTGAATTGCAGCACTTTTGAGCTGCCCACTCCCCAAGCTTGGTCTTCAGTAATAACAGTATGTGCTCCTAACTCTGAGCCACCTCTCCAGTCCCTACAAGTCATATTCCTAAATAGCCCCACTTATAAGTTACAGTTTTGGCTTATTGAGTTTATTTATCAAAATTTAAGCATATGATAAGTGTTCATATGCTTCAATATTTCTGGAAAAAAAATTTTGACAATTTTTATCTGGTGATTATTTAAAATTTCTACATTTCCCTTTCTGGAAATATGAACATGCTTTGATTTTTTTTTAACCTTTTAAATAAAATTCTATTAACTAAATTTGGAAAGTAAAATATAGCAAGAAAATAAAGAGGAGATAAGGAATCTAAAGGAAATGACTTCAGAGAAAATACCCTTTAAAGAAATTGTCATATAATGTATCTGAACTTGCAGAGGTGTGACAGTCCATGGCCATTGAGTCCACTAAGCAAGCACTGTTTGCAAAGAACCTGTAATAGTTTTCACTCCACGAACAGCTGACTAACAATGAGTGAAAGACTCTGAAGAATAAACTTGCGAGAAGAGTTTAGTAATCAAAGAAAACTCATAGCCAAGTCAATCGTATGCATGCTTGATGATATTAATAATCATTATTGTGTTTCTAAGTGATTAGTTATAATTGCTAAAGGGTTCACATAAATTACTCTAATTGGTATTTTTCTTATCCAGTCAAGCTAAGTATTTCTAGGGTTGCCTGGAGAAAGAGTAAAGGAAAGGCTACTGGAAGGCTGAGTTGTTCTAATGTCCCATTGAAGAAATAAAGTCATGGAAGACAGAGGTCTCTTAGCAAAGCTGTTTTCTTAATAATAAACAAATGGGAGACTAAAGAATGATTTGTATTTGGATTAGATGACTTCAAAGCACATTTTAAAAATTTCTTTTCTGTTATTGATTTTTCTTTCACTTCTTTTCTGCTTTTTTTCCCCTCTTGTAACTATAGAGCTCAGAATTGCCCATCTGTCAATAGAGAAACTTAGCTGTCAGAGACGGGAGCTGAGGACAGTAAGATGCACTTTCTAATCTGCCCTCTATGGACAGGCTTATCTTCTGCAGACACAGCAGTGAGGAGGAGCAAGTCCAGATGCAATTCTCAGGGAATCTTAAACCAATTTTAGTGAGAAGAGAAACACAGCCTAGAAAAATAGAAGGACAACAGATTGCTAAAAATACATTGCTCCAGTCCCCAGCATAGATTGCCCGGCATTCCTCTTGAAGGATCTCACACCTGGAAGCATAAACTGAGCCACGAGGCCATCTTCAGTCGGATTATGTTCCCTATTGCACTACTTTCCCAAGCAGGAAATCTGAGTTACACCCTAGAAAATAGCAGGCTAGAGTCACACGTCTCTATGTCCAGCTGCTTATATACCTTGGGAAACTCAAGCTCTGTGAGCAGCCTCACACTTTTTATCCATTGAGTGTGAATCATTTCTAATTTGGGCAGTTCTTGTCTGGATTAAATGAGACAATGTATATCAATTGAACTGTGGTGCATAAATGGCTCTTGGGTAGCAGTCTGCCAAGGATCACTTGCACTGTTCAGTGACTTTCTTATTGTGCCCAGATCAAAAGACTATGACCTTTCCTAGGCCCAAGAATTCAAATAATGCATGGTGGATATGGGAGGGGTTGAAGGGAAGAAAGGTATGTGGGAAGATAATTATATTTTAATTAACCTAGCAATGTCCCTAGACTTTTTTTTTTGTCCCTAGACTTTGTGGGTACCAGGTATGGATATTGTGCACAGACACACATGCAGGCAAAGTCCCTACAAATAAAACATTAAAACAAATGCAGATTTCCTAAGCTCATGGTTCTTTCCTTTAGAAATTCCAAGTACTCAGCACTAAATTCATACATATACAAGCAGCACCAAATGTGCTCAGCAAGTTGTATTAATATATGTATGTTCATATGTATGTAATATCTACAATAAAAGAAAAGGAGGTCATTATTTTGAAAGTGAGAGGACATGGGAAGTATTTCAGGGAGAAGAGGGAAGGTACAATTTATGTAATTATATTTTAATTAACAGTTAAACAATTAAAAATGAATTCCTTTCTTTGTGCAATCTCTACTCTGCATCCACATCCTCCTGTGCAAATCCTGGCTTGGGGAACCAGTATACCCATAATAACACTCTTATTACTATTGCCATGAATATTGAAGCTTCTTATCTCTGGTTTGGTAATCTCCCTTTGGTCAGTGTTTAATATTCATGGAACTTACTAGCTCTTCTCTAGTCTACATCACCAAAAATTTTAATATGTAAAATCCATACTATTATTTAAATTTAAGAAAGGATAATCATTAAATATCATTGTCTTTACTTAGTTCACCAAACAATTAACAGTGGAACAATTAGTAAAATGGACTAAGAGACCGATTACACTCCTTCAATAAATCATAAAACTCATATTATTAAAAATAATTTTATAAATAGTAATGTTCAGATTGTTTTGAATATATTGAGAATGTTTTGAGCTCATGATAATTTGAGAAGGTGAGAATCAAAGTAAAATGGCCCTTTGAAAAACCTTCCTGGATGGTTTGCCAAAGCTAGCAATACCCTAGCTGATATCTATATATAGTTAACTTCCAGTTGGCAGACCAGCATTAGGGTAGAAATTGATTATGATCTAGAACATCATATACCACAGTATCATTTATGTTATGACTTAGAAACATGAAGATAGTTTTACCTGGAAATAATCTAGGGCATATGTTTTTGTACAGATAGATTTTACTAAAAGACTTCTCTATCAAATACTTTGCATAGAATATCCAGCTTTAGTTCTCCCTGGGGCATAATTTAGCAATTCAACATTCTCTTTTATCTATTTATCACTTATAGCCATGAGGTTCTGTACAACTTCATAATAGTTTATTCGGGGCTGCAATGATAGTGTCATACATCCTCCTTCCCTTAAAGACCACACAGCTTCTTGGCTATTGTAATTAAAAAAAAAAGATTGTGGAGCATGAAAGTCTAATTTCATAGTCTGACTCTCCCATTCTGCCACTGATGAAAAGGTGAGTTACTTGACCTCCATGAACCTTTACTTTTAGTATATAAAAAGGAGATGATGATACACGCTGGGATATATACAATTTTCCCCAAAATGTTGGGGCCCAGTATCGGATCCTTGGTCTGAAACTGCTGGACCTATGATGTTAAAAATGAATAACAGATTGTGGCCTGGATAACCAACCAAGAAATGTTTCTGTCCCATGGCTCAAAACTTAGGGTTATTCAGCCAAACCAAGAGAAATAGGAGAGGAGAGGAGAGGAGAGGAGAAGAGAGGGGAGGGGAGGGGAGGGGAAGGGAGGGGAGGGGAGGAGAGGGGAGGGGAGGGAGGAGAGGGGAGAGAGAGAGAGAGAGAGAGAGAGAGAGAGAGAGAGAGAGAGAGAGGAGAAGAGAGAAGGTAGGGAGGAGAAGAGAGAAAAAAGAGAAGAGAGAGAGAGAGAGAGAAGGGGGTACTTTATAGGTTTAAAGAGTCTATAGGTTGATCTTGCCCCGGACTTCCCTTCTGAAGCACAGCACAGCACAGAGAGCTCCCATCTGGACAAGAGAGAGAGACTTCCTGAATCTGTCAGCTCTGTCTGAACCAAGTGTGCGGATAAGGCCAAGAACGAACCACAAGGAGATGGGCAGACGTCAAGGCAGAAACACATACAACAAAATGAATAGCAATACACCATCACCAGGCCCTAGCCCTCCTCCAACACCTAGACCTGAACATCAGAAATTGGAAGAAGCAGAAGAAAATAGCCTTATGAATGTCATCATGAAGAAGCTAGAGGCTCGTGTAGAGGAAAAGACAAAAAAATGTGAAGAACGCTGTAAACAACTAGAGGAAAGGGCAAACAAATTAGAAGAAATCAAAAAAGTCCTGGAAGAGAACAATAAAATACTGAAAGAAAATCAAGAAAAATCAATGAAACAAATGAAGGAAACAGTCCAAGACCTGAAAAGGGAAATAGAAAAAATGAAGAAGACACAAACAGAGGGAATGCTGGAAATAGAAAATCTGAGAAAACGATTGGGAACTTCAGATGCAAGTATAATCAACAGAATGCAAGAGATGGAAGAGAGAATCTCTAGCGTTGAAGATACAATAGAAGAAATAGATTCATCAGTCAAAGAAAACACTAAAGTCAACAAAGTCATGAACCAAAATGTCCAAGAAATTTGGGACACCATGAAAAGACCAAACCTATGAATAATAGGGGTAGAAGAAGGAGAAGAATACCAACTCAAGGGCACAGAAAATATATTCAACAAGATCATAGAAGAAAACTTTCCCAACTTAAAGAAGGAAATGCCTATGAAGATACAGGAAGCCTATAGAACACCAAACAGACTAGACCCCCCAAAAAAGTCCCCTCGCCACATAATAATTAAACAATTAAACGTACAGAATAAAGAAAGAATATTAAGAGCAGCAAAGGAAAAAGGCCAAGTGACATATAAAGGCAAACCTATCAGAATAACACCCGATTTCTCAATGGAGACTTTGAAAGCCAGAAGGTCCTGGGCAGATGTAATGCAGACACTAAGAGACCATGGATGTCAGCCTAGACTAATATACCCAGCAAAACTTTCAATCATCATAGATGGAGTGAACAAGACATTCCATGACAAAGCCAGATTTAAACAATATTTATCCACAAACCCAGCCCTACAGAAAGCACTAGAAGAAAAATTCCAACCTAAGGAAGTCAGATACACCCTCGAAAACGCAGGAAATAGATAAAGCCACAGCAGTAAACCCCAACAAAGAAAAGTACACACACATCACCACCAAAAAATAACAGGAAAGTCCTCAATATCAATGGACTTAATTCACCTATAAAAAGACATAGGCTTACAGAATGGATACGAAAGCAGGACCCATCTTTCTGCTGCATACAAGAAACACATCTCAAATTCAAAGATAGACACTACCTAAAAATAAAAGGCTGGGAAAAGACTTTCCAATCAAACGGTCTTAAGAAACAAGCGGGTGTAGCCATCCTGATATCCAGCAAAATAGACTTCAAACTAAAATCAATCAAAAGAGATCAAGAAGGGCATTACATACTCATCACAGGAAAGATCCACCAAAATGAAGTCTCAATTCTGAACATTTATGCCCCAAACACAAGGGCACCCACATATGTAAAAGAAACATTATTAAAGCTTAAATCACATATAAAACCCCACACATTAATAGTGGGAGACCTCAACACCCCACTTTCACCACTGGACAGATCCCCCAAATCGAAACTTAACAGAGAAATAAAGGACTTAATTGATGTCATGACTCAAATGGACTTAATCAACATCTACAGAACATTCCATCCTAACAAAAAAGAATATACCTTCTTCTCAGCACCCCATGGAACCTTCTCTAAAATCGACCACATACTTGGTCACAAAACAAATCTAAAGAGATACAAAACAATTGGAATAACCTCCTGTGTTCTATCAGACCACCATGGTTTAAAGTTGGATTTCAACAACAACAAAAATTACAGAAAACCTACAATCTCATGGAAACTGAACAATACCCACCTGAATCACCAATGGGTTAAGGAAGAAATAAAGAAAGAAATTAAAGACTCCCTAGAGATCAACGAAAATGAAGACACCACATATCCAAACCTATGGGACACTATGAAAGCAGTACTAAGAGGGAAATTCATAGCACTAAACGCCCACATAAATAAGCTGGAGAAATCTCACACTAGTGACTTAACAGCACACCTGAAAGTTCTAGAACAGGAAAAAGCAAAGTCTCCCAGGAAAAATAGATGCCAGGAAATTATCAAAGTGAGAGCTGAAATCAATAAAATAGAAACAAAGAGAACAATACAAAAAATTAATGAAACAAAGAGTTGGTTCTTTGAGAAAATCAACAAGATAGACAAGCCCTTATCCAAACTAACCAAAAGACAGAGAGAGAGCATCCAAATCAACAAAATCAGAAATGAAAAGGGGGACATAACAACAGACATTGAGGAAATCCAGAGAATCATCAGGTCATACTTCAAAAACCTCTATTCCACAAAACTGGGAAACCTAAAAGAAATGGATAATTTTCTGGATAGTTACCACATACCTAAATTAAATCAAGACCAGATAAACTATTTAAATAGTCCAATAACCCCTAACGAAATAAAAACAGTCATTAAAAGTCTCCCAACCAAAAAAAGCCCAGGACCAGATGGTTTCAGTGCAGAATTCTACCAGATCTTCAAAGAAGAGTTAATACCAATACTCTCTAAATTGTTCCATACAATAGAAACAGAAGGAACATTACCAAACTCCTTCTATGAGGCTACAATTACCCTGATTCCCAAACCAAACAAGGATACAACAAAGAAAGAGAACTACAGACCGATCTCCTTCATGAACATTGATGCAAAAATACTCAATAAAATACTGGCAAACAGACTCCAAGAACACATCAAAACAATTATCCACCATGATCAAGTAGGATTCATTCCAGGGATGCAAGGATGGTTCAACATATGAAAGTCTGTCAATGTGATACACCATATAAACAAACTCAAAGAAAAAAAACACATGATCATCTCACTAGATGCTGAAAAGGCATTTGACAAAATCCAACACCCCTTCATGATAAAGGTCTTGGAGCGATCAGGAATACAGGGAACATACCTAAACATAATAAAGGCAATTTACAGCAAGCCAACAGCCAACATCAAATTAAATGGAGAGAAACTCAAAGCAATTCCACTAAAATCAGGAACGAGGTAAGGCTGTCCGCTCTCCCCATACTTATTCAATATAGTACTTGAAGTTCTAGCCAGAGCAATAAGACAACATAAGGAGATTAAGGGGATACAAATTGGAAAGGAAGAAGTCAAGCTTTCCCTATTTGCAGATGACATGATAGTATACTTGAGCAACCCCAAAGATTCCACCAAGGAACTGATACAACTTATAAACACCTTCAGCAACATAGCAGGATACAAGATCAACTCAAAAAAATCAGTAGCCCTCCTATATACAATGGACAAAAAAGCGGAGAAGGAAATCAAAGATACATCACCCTTTACTATAGCCACAAATGACATAAAATACCTTGGGGTAACACTAACCAAGCAAGTGAAGGACCTATATGACAAGAACTTTAAGTCCCTGAAAAAAGAAATTGAAGAAGATGTCAGAAAATGGAAAGATCTCCCATGCTCATGGATAGGCAGAACTAACATAGTAAAAATGGCAATCTTACCAAAAGCAATCTACAGATTCAATGCAATCCCCATCAAAATACCAACACAATTCTTCACAGACCTGGAAAGAATAATATTCAACTTCATATGGAAAAACAAAAAACCCAGGATAGCCAAAAGAATCCTGTACAATAAAACAACCTCTGGAGGCATCACGATCCCTGACTTCAAGCTGTACTATAGAGCTACAGTAATAAAAACAGCTTGGTACTGGCATAAAAACCGACATGTGGACCAATGGAATCGAATTGAAGACCCTGACATTAATCCGCACACCTATGAACAAATAATTTTTGACAAAGAAGCCAAAAGTGCACAATGGAAAAAAGAAAGCATCTTCAACAAATGGTGCTGGCAAAACTGGATATCAACATGTAGAAGGCTACAAATAGATCCATATCTATCACCGTGCACAAAACTTAAGTCCAAGTGGATCAAGGACCTCAACATAAACCCAGCTACTCTGAACCTGCTAGAAGAGAAAGTAGGAAGTAGTCTTGAATGCATTGGCATAGGAGACCACTTTCTAAATAGAACACCAGTAGCACAGACACTGAGAGAAACAATCAATCAATGGGACCTCTTGAAACTGAGAAGCTTTTGTAGGGCAAAGGATACGGTCAACAAAGCAAAGCGACAGCCTACAGAATGGGAAAAGATATTCACCAATTCCACATCTGACAGAGGACTGATATCCAGAATATACAAGGAACTCAAGAAATTAGATATCAAAATGCCCAACAGTCCAATTAAGAAATGGGCTATAGAACTAAACAGAGAATTCTCAACAGAGGAAACTCAAATGGCTGAAAGACATTTAAGGAATTGCTCAACATCCCTAATCATCAGGGAAATGCAAATCAAAACAACTCTGAGATACCACCTTACGCCTGTCAGAATGGCTAAGATCAAAAACACTGAAGACACCTTATGCTGGAGAGGATGTGGAGCTAGGGGAACTCTCCTCCACTGCTGGTGGGAATGCAAGCTTGTACAACCACTTTGGATATCATTATGGCGCTTTCTTAGAAAATTGGGAATCCATCTCCCCCAAGATCCAGCTATACCACTCTTGGGCATATACCCAAGGAATGCTCAACCACACCACAAGAGCACTTGTTCAGCTATGTTCATATCAGCATTGTTTGTAATAGCCAGAACATGGAAACAACCTAGATGCCCTTCAACTGAAGAATGGATAAACAAAATGTGGTACATATACACAATGGAATACTACTCAGAAGAGAAAAACAATGACATCATGAGGTTTGCAGACAAATGGATGGACCTAGAAAAAATCATCCTGAGTGAGGTATCCCAGACTCAGAAAGACAAACATGGTATGTACTCACTCATAACAGGATACTAGATGTGGAACAAGGATGACTGGACTGCTACTCACATCACCAGGCAGGCTACCTGGAAAACAGGATCCCAAGAAAGACACAGGGATCGCCCAATGACAGAGAAATGGAATGAGATCTACATGAACAGCCTGGACATGAGTGGGGGTAGTGAAGGGCGAGGGTCGAGGGAAAGAGAGCTTGGGTGAGTGGGAGATCCCAGCTGGATCAACAACAGAGAGGGAGAACAAGGAATAGGAGACCATGGTAAATGAAGACCACATGAGAATAGGAAGAAACAAAGTGCTAGAGAGGCCCACAGAAATCCACAAAGATACTCCCACAACAGACTGCTGGCAATGGTCGAGAGACAGTCCGAATTGACCTACTCTGGTGATGGGATGGCCAAACACCCTAATTGTCGTGCTAGAAACCTCATCCAACTACTGAAGGATCTGGATGCAGAGATCCATGACTAGGCCCCAGGTGGATCTCTGGGAGTCCAATTAGCGAGAATGAGGAGGGTTTATATGAGAGAGAATTGTTGAGACCAAGGTCGGATAAAGCACAGAGACAAATAGCCAAACAAACGGAAACACATGAAATATGAACCAATGGCTGAGGGGTCACCAACTGGATCAGGCCCTCTGAGTGGGTGAGACAGTTGATTGGTCTGATCTGTTTGGGAGGCATCCAGGCAGTGGCACTGGGTCCTGTGCTCATTGCATGAGTCGGCTGTTTGAAACCTGGGGCCTATGCAGGGTTGCTTGGCTCGGCCTGGGAGGAGGGGACTAGACCTACCTGGACTGAGTCCACCAAGTTGATCTCAGTCTGTGGGGAAGGCTTTGCCCTGGAGGAGATTGGAATGGGGGACGGGCTGGGGGGAAGGTGAGGGGGGCGGGAGGGGGGAGAACAAGGGAATCTGTGCCTGTATGTAGAACTTAATTGTATTGCAAAATAAATATTTTTTAAAAAAAAAGAGTAAAAAAAAAAAAAAAAAAGAGTCTATAGGTTTAAGAGTCCCAGGAGAAATGACTCTAGAGAGCAAGGCACTGGATGTGAAGCCACAGTGCTTTAACATCTTAGGGCTTCAGGGAAACTTTCCTATGAGAAGGTAAAAATTAGCTACTCTCTTCAGACTCAGTCCTCAAATAATGGTTATGTCCTAAATTAAAGCAGTTAATATCTTCTGCAGCAATTAAGCCAGAACTGTTTACCACTCCAAGAATGAGTTATAATTGACCCGAGGACACAGGGCTTCAGAGAGGGAAACTTTCCATTTGTGGCTCGTAGGATTTTATTCACTTTAAACAGCCAAGTGAATTTGAGGTCAGGAAGGGAAAGCACACTGTCTTGGGAAAAGCTAGACTAACGTGGATAGAAACTTCACAGATTAGGATGGAGACTGGCCTTTGACTGCAAAGTCTACAAAGATGGTGCAAATGAGAGTAATCTTGGCAATGGCCACACTTCTCTAATTCACGTCAAGTGAACAGCTAAATGAAGAAAAGAACACTGCATGGAAGTATCACCTGGGATGGCATACAACACCTGAAATTCAATGTATATTCAGGAGGATATTACATAGAATAAAATTAAAGAGTATAATTTTCTGCATCTCCAAATTCTTTCTTTTACACAGATTTTGTTTTTTTCTACCACTTCAACCTACCTCTAATCTTCATAAAAAAAATCTCCATTCACACATGGTGCTCATTCCCTCCGAGTATTTCCCAAATACTCTAACAGGCACCAGCAAGACAGGAGCCACTACTGAGTGCACTGGCTTACTGCCTGCTGTTCTAAAGGCTGCTTCATGTACTCTTTACATTGAACTTGGTTCATATCTCACAAATCAGAAGCAGTTGTTCATCCAGATAAATATGTTGTTAAAAATCACTCAACGGGTGAATGCTACAGCTTGATGCTGAACACATCAGACTCTAGTACTAACATTTACTTTGTAGAGTTCAGTGATCAGTTTCACAAATGTGGATGGCTCACAAGAAACCTGAAAGATATTTGTTCGAAATATAAATTCTGAAGTCTTATTCAAATCTAAGTCGACAAAGAAGAGCCCTTGACAGCCACTGGCCCAGGTAGCACTCCCAGGGGAATGTTCTTTCTGTAAAGCCTGGTAACACCATCACAGAACACAGAAATCAGTACCCAAAATTGTCATCTATTTATTTCTAATAAGGAATTATTCCAGCACAATTATTTTGAAAGAGAGACCCATAATAATGAATTTATATTAACTGTAAATAGAAAGTTGATTCTTGGTTCTAAATAAAACAGAGGATACATCATTTCATAAACTATCAGAATCTCAACAACAAATCAATACTGTCAAATATTTAAGGTGGATATGTGGGCTGACTTTTGTATTTTTAGCTACAATAAATTATGAGATGATTTAATGTTTGTTTTATAAAATGAAGCACAAGTAAAGTAGGATGGTTACTAGGACACAGGATGGAATCACACATACATAAAAGCCTGGAGAAACAGAAGAGGGCATTTGCATGCTCAGTGTCCTAGATGTATCTTCTCTGGGTCTTTTGGTCTCCATCTATAAAGTGAGTTCATAGAATAATGTTTTTCACTGGGTTGTTGTATGAATTAAACACACACACACACACACACACACACACACACACAGAGAGAGAGAGAGAGAGAGAGAGAGAGAGAGAGAGAGAGAGAGAGAGAGAGAGAGTCTATAAAGCTTTCATATTCTAAGCTTCAAAAACTGTGTGGCAATTAGTAGTAATGTGTCCATGCAAGTTGGCTTTTCTTTCTCTGCCAACTCTCATCCCTGCACATTTACTAGGTAAACAACACATCTGGGAGGAACATTTATACAAAGGCAGAAACTGGAGTGATTCACTGGATTGATTGTCATGGATGATAGGTGAGAATCTTTTCCTTTATAATCTCAGTTTTTTGGACATTCAGATCTACAAACCCCCTTCTTAGCAGAGGAAAATAGAGAAGTTCATCTTCCTACTGGCCCTAAATATTTCTTCTGTGTGTCTTCAATACAAGTCTATACTACCACTACTCCTGCTCCCATGCACTACAGGAGATAATAACAAACTCAGACATTAACAAGCATTGTCTGAGAATTTCTTAAAAGATGGTTTAGACACCTTGAATATCCAGAACATAAAAGTAAATTTCCTCCTAAAACACATTTTTAAATTATTAATTTGTTGTGTTTGGATAGAAAAATAACAGATTTCACTGTGACTTTTTCATACATACACAACATTGTCCCTTTTGATTCACTTCCAAATTTGATCTTTATGATGAGAAATGTGAACTGTAATACAAATAATTCTGATACTGTGTAGGAGAAGCAAAACTAATCAAGAGTAGAGTTTGGAGGCACAGTGTGACACTGACATCACTTTACTTATCTAGTCATATGTATGCAAGTACATAAAATCAGAATATGTATTTTCCTGAACAATTTCGACATGACGCAGGATATATAAGACAATATCAACAAGGTTGTTTACGATTTCTATAACCAATAGGCACACATGTAATCAGAATATCTGGGGTAAACTTCTAACTATCAACATGTTAAGCATATACTTAAATGCTCTGAATTTCATGTTTTTTTATTTAGATTTTTTTTGTGTGTTTTGACTGTTTTGCTTTTGAATTTTTAGTTCTTTGAAAAGTTCTGTGCAACTCAGATTAGTCATAGACGTTATCTTCACCTTCAACCAACTGAATGCAGGTACTGTGTCTCAATGGTTCTCCTGAAAATGATCTGAGTTTTCTTTTTAAAAAACACTTGTATTTACTTTTTTGAGACTTTCATACAATATTTTCACTAAATTCATCCCTCTCTCCCCATTCCTTCCAGATTCTCCCCCATCTTCCTTTACCCCAACATCATGTTATCTCTTCAAAACAAATAAACACACATGGAGTCCAGTTGGGACTGGCTAACTGCTCCTGAGCACAGGGCCTATCCTGGAGGGTGGTTGAAAGAAGCAGTGTCACTCCACTCAAGAAAACTGGTTTTCTGTCACAGCTCTTTGAGAACAGTAGCTTGGCTAAGACTGTGATTTCACGCCTACTTCCCCTTCTTTGTGCTAGGGATTTGTCTAGCTTGAGTTTGTGGAGGTCTTCTGCAATCTATCATAGTCTCTGTGAGTTAGTATGCTCATCAGCCCTGTTGTGTTTGGAAAACTTGGTTTCCTTTAATCCATCCACCACATTTAGCTCTGACAATCATTCTGCTCTGTCCTATCTATATCCTATATAGATCTCTGAGGTTAGAGAGGAGGGGTGTAATGTAACATCTCATTTGGGAATGAATGGTCCAAAATCTCTTATTCTTTGCTCACTAAGTAGTTATGGGTTTCTATGTTAATCACCATCCATGAAATAAAAAACTTCTGAGAACTGAGCCATACCCTATCTGTGGGTATAGCATTATGTCTTTAGGATCAGTTTTATTACTATGTTCATTTAGCAGAGTAATAGTAGTAAGTTTTCCCTTAGGGACCATGATATATCTGGTCTCATGTTCTTGATAATTAAAGGTATCAAGTATGGGTTGAATCGTGTGGGTCAAGGCTTAAAACCAATTACAAAATAGCGGTTGGTTATTCCTATGATGTCTGTGCCACTATTGTGTCAGTTGGTAAATTTTGTAGGCAGAACATTATTGTATCTCAAAGCGTTCATAGCTAAGACTGATGATTACTTTTCTCTTCTGATATTGTTTATAGTACCTTCTAGCACTATGAATGCTAGCCAGTTGGAGTGCTGCTTTAAGCTGGAAACCATATAGATTTTCCATGTTCTATGACTTAAGTATGTGGTATCTTCAGAAACAGAGTTTTACTGTAAAATTGTGGAGAATAACGAATACCATAGCAACAGCCTGTAATGTTTTGTCTAGGGAGGATCTATGGGACTATTATTTTGATCAATAATTCAAAAACGATACAACCCATTTCTGGGAGTGAGCATTTTGTTTTTATTTTGTTGGCATATGATTTTTTTTGGAGTATTGTCTTCCTCATTATGTGGTAACTCCATTTATACTTTTTGTATATATGTATATAGTTTAGGAGACTTCTATAGTAGTGGATTTCCAATGGAGAATGTAGTGAGTATAACATGATTCTAGTAATTTGTAGCTGTGTATTCCACAGGAAAATGATAAAACATTTTTATGGTAAATGTGGAGACATAGATGCAGAATTTTAGATGTAGGAGAATGAAAAACAGGAAAAAGGACGTTGAGCAGAAAGAAGTAGCAGTAGCTACATTTGGTCCATCCCTACAGACGTGGAAGGGCCCAGCAGAAAATGGCCACCAGTGGGAACTGAAGGAAGTCAGCACTCTGTTCATAATCAGTTACCTCTTCAAGGGATAATCAGAACAGCCATCTTCTTTCTTTTTGTTTTAGTTGACTTTGTGTTTTCCTATCCTGAGGGTTGAATCACAGGGTCTTTGGCCTACAAGAAAAGCACTATACTTGTGCCTTCTCTCCCAACCCTGTCAGTGTTACATTGTCTAATCCCTAATCCCCCTGTCCCTTGCCTTATGCACATGCACATTTATTTGGACAGTGTATTAGTGGCGCTCGCTGCCTTTATTCACTTTGTTTGCCATTTCTGAACTTCTCATCAGCTTTCTGAGCAGCATTACAGAGGACATTTCTAATAATGGAGTATCCTTCTTAAAAAAATGTGTGAGTGTGTGTGTGTGCATGTGTGTGTGTTTGTGTGTGTGTGTGTGTGTGTGTGTGTGTGTGTGTATGTGTATTCTTTTAGGATTTCTACATGTAAACAACATATTTTGATCATATAAAAATTTTAGTTTTTAAATTTTGTTTTATAACTTAGTGAGTTGATTTGCTGCCGCTTGTATGTAGCAGGTTTTATGATATTTACCAGAGCATGAGCAACCTACCATGGGTTACTCAACTTACCATACCCTTAAAGAAAACTGACTGACTGTCCTTTCCTGAAAGCAATAGACTACAAACAGATAGTCAATTACAGGTCGGTCTCATAGGACTTTCCCTTATCCATTTTGAAATTGTGTCGGGTTTGCTCTTGTGCAGGTACTGCAGAGGCAACCACAGATGCCGTGAGATCACGACTGCAACGGCCATGTCCTGTCCAGGAGCCATTGTTTCACAACAGTTCTCCCCAAACTCCACCTCTTACAATATTTCTGCACCCCCTTTTCATGATATTCTCCAGACTTGTAGGGAGGGGTGTGATACTAATGTTCCACTTATAGCTGAGCACTCCATGAACGCCAATTCTCTGTACTTTGACAAATTAGGAGTTTCTGGATTAACCATCACCCATTGCAAAAGAAATTTCTTTGTTGAGAATTGAAAGCTACACTAGTCTAAAGGTATGACGATAAATCTTTAGAAGTCAGTTTTTAGTGTTCATTAGCAAAATATTTGTAGAAAGTTTCCCTTTAGGGTCTATGACCTCACCAGCCTCATGTTCTTGGCCAGAAATGAGTCCCAACCTGTGGAGAAGGACTTAATTTCAGTCAGAAACTTGGGTATGTTCATAACATACCTGCTCTTAACACCATGGCATCCTGGATTTCCACTTTGCTGTTCAATCATCCTTGCATATCATCAGAAACAGTATATTTTAAAATTGTAAACAGCAAGCCGGGCGGTGGTGGCGCACGCCTTTAATCCCAGCACTTGGGAGGCAGAGCCAGGCGGATCTCTGTGAGTTCGAGGCCAGCCTGGGCTACCAAGTGAGTTCCAGGAAAGGCGCAAAGCTACACAGAGAAACCCTGTCTCGAAAAAAACCAAAAAAAAAAAAAATTATAAACAGCTTTCTTTCTCAAAGGCCTCTACCCAGATATAATTTAATGTTATAATTATTTGCTATCACAGAAAATGTGGTTACTAAGTTTATATATTTTATAATATATAATATATATTAACTTTTGTTTATATAACAATGTTTCTTTACAGGACTTACTGCAGACATGGTAAGATTCAAGGAAACCTTAAATGACTAATGAACATTATTAAAATCCAGACTACTCTCAAATAAGAGGAATATTTCCTTTTTCTTTTCTCATATAAGTAGCCTTTGTATAGTATTATGTAATTTCCATTACCCCTGTCAGGAACCATGCATTTATTCCAGGATGCTGCAGCTCTAACAATTTTTTAGGGCACTGTTTTTGAAAGGCTCTTCTCTTTCAGTTCCTGTTAGTGACCCAGTAATTGTTTTCATGGCTTTCCAGTCAACTGTGAAGTACTCTGATAGCATGTCAACAAAATGTCAAATACTGAGGGAGAGACTCTATGAGTGTTATTTTGATTGATTGCATATTTGAATCTTTTTGCTCCCAGCTGCTCCTTGGACATTGTATCAAAGAACACAGAAATGAGAGGGGAGGCCTCTCAAATACTTTACAATCTGTTTTTATAGAGCACATAGCAGAGGAGAAGAGGAGTGGCAAACAGGGCTACTGAGCCTATTGCTAATAGGGCTATGTTCTAAAGAATGTGCATTTATAGAATCTCTAGCAAACTGACCCACAGAAACAAGTCTCTCAGCAGCACAATGAAGTTCTGAGTCCTGATGTCTACCTCCTTGACCTGCTTTGACCACCACAGAAGACATCAACACTGTTCTGATAATTTGGGTTAGCAACAGACATAGAAGAAAGATTTGATATGAGGAAAAAAATACAACATACTGCCAAACTACACTTTAAGAAATTAGACACAGATTAATAAACATTTTTCTATATCTCTTTCTACTAGTTGATAAGATATTGGCTTATAGCATGCAGTTTGCTAGGTTATAAGGTAACCATACCGGCAGAAACAAACATATGGTAGGGACATATGGGCTGCTTCTTTTTTACCAGACTATTAAAACAATGATCAGTCAGGATATGGAATTTCTCACACCAAGGATAGGGTAAAACACTGGATCCGATGCAGAAGGTATGTTTCTCCCAGGGAGATCACTTGGCCCTGGCAAGGCCAGCAGTGAAGATAATAGTGACTGGGATGACACTTTGACCAGAACTGCTTGTGTATTTTACTTCTTACTCTCTACTCATACCCAAACTTCATGTCAGCATCCTTAAGATGACCTGATGGTCAGTGGACTCCTATTTGTTCCTCTACCTAATGCAGCTTAATCAAATAAGCTTTTCTCTGTTTCTCACTACCACTTGTCCTTTTAATTAATACATTGAAGATTGTTAGGCTGCCAAAGCCCAGGCAATGACCTTAAATCTCTGGTGACAGTACAAATCTATAAGGCAGATTTCTTGTCCCCAAGAAGTTCATTTCTAATGTAGTGTGCCAAATATCCATATCCATGACAACAGATTTTTTGTTAGCTTGTTTCTGAAAGAAAGACAAGAATTAGACATGAATACAATCAAAATAGGGTATTTCTTCAGTAAAGCAAACATTTGCTGAATTATTTTCAGGATAGCAAAAGCTAGTCATATGCCAATGGACAAGCTATATAGGGGCTTTCTAAGTAACTACTTGACAGTGAATGTATGAGAATGTCCAGTTAACCCACACATCATCTCAGATATCAGTCATTATTGAGACATCTTTATAGCCATCTTTCCTCAATTAGGGAAACAGAACCAAAGTTTTCAATTAAAAAGTTCAGTAGAGTTGAAAGGTTATTTTTCTCTCCCATGTATATATCTCAAACCTTCATACAAACAATATTTCTGAAAAAAATAATTCTAGAATGTACTTGATTTTAAAGATGAAAAAGGAAATGGCAAGGGAAGTGGGTTTAGACATTTCTCAAGCAAAGGTGTCTTTGTTTATAACATCAACCAGTGTTCAGGAAAAACAGCAATCATTTTGCCAGTTGGGTGAGCAACAGCTAAGGGATATTAACTGGGTTTGAAAGAATTACACAACATACCCCAAGGACATTCAGTGGAAAAATTCAGCATGATCCATATCTTGGATAGCTTAAAATTAACAAAATAAATGGGTGCAGTGAAAAGATGAATAAATGAAAAGTAACCATACAAGCAACTTCTAATAGCCAGAAGCCCATATTACCATAGCATAATATGACAAAAGTACAATAGGAACATCATTTGGTGATAATCTTCAGGGAAATTATGAGCTACAGTGAGCCTTTTATGTAAGTAAGGATGAACACAAATTAAATAAAGTGACTTAAGTCTCCTTTTTGAAACTAGAGGAACTTATTTCTTCTTTTACTTTAGCATGTACCTTAGAAAGTTTAGAAATATTTTCTCTCTTTCAAATATGCATTAAAATTTAAAAACTAGATAGTCTTTCTGTCACCTTTCTAACTCAAGAATGTCTCTCTTTGAGAGGTATCGCTTAGAAAAGTAAACGTTAAGAAATACATTTCATACCTTCTATTTTCTGTGTGAGAGCAGGGATTGTCTCAGCCCCTACCTCTGCTTTGGAACACTATTCCCTGTCATTAAGATATGAGAAGATGGCCACAAACTTATAAGGCCAGTTAGCTAATACAGACGGCCACATGAATTATCTAACGTTAGCTAGTGGAGTGGTGGTGTCAAGTCTTATTCCATGTGCGACAATTATTGTTCTTTCGGAAAACATGCATAAGAGTTCTGGGTTGGGAGCAGACTTCCCATTTTAATCCCTGTTGCCCAAAATATATCTGATTAAGGCAACATGGTTTCTGAGCTCTAAGAGCAAAGTTAGCCCTGTCAAACAGTGGTAGATTAAAACATAAATATCACTGAAATGTGATTTAATATCTATTAATCTCTATTTTATTGTTTTATAGCTATATCACTGCTTGGAAAATGATTATAGTTTTACTTTCATGTAGATACATTGTGATAATATTCTCACCAAAGAAAGAAAGGTAGGAAAAATATCAAAGGAAAGGAGCGAGAGAAGAAGGGAGATGTAGAGAGAAGGAAGGGAGAGAAAGAGAGAAGGAGGGAAGAGGAAAACATGGAAAGAAGGAGGGAGAAATATTCTTTGACAGTAAAGAGCTGAGTCTCAGTTCCAAATTTTACCTTAACAGATTCAATGGTTTTTGTTATTGTTGTTTGGGGACTTTTGTTGTTTTCTTTTGCTTTTGTGTGTGCTTTCCTCATTGTTACCCTGATATTAAAATGTAAGGATATTCTGGTATGGTTTAGATATAAGGTGTGGCTAGAAAGGAGTTGTTGTAATTTATTGTTGGAGGTTTGGTCTCTGGTTGCTGGAACATTTCTGGGAAGTTCTGACAATATCATGGGGTGGGGATCTACCTAGAAGAAAGTATAAAATGGGCAGAGGATTATTTGGAGGTCCTTGTCCCTTGCTCCTAGTGGTCATCAAAAAGTTAAAATTGAAGAAGCATCTAGCATTCCCTCCCACTGCCATGCTTTCCTGCCCAGGTACAGATGCCATGGGTGTGACCGTCTGAAACTACAAAGCCAAATAAATTTTTCCTTCTTTAAGATGTTTATGTTTAAGATGTTATGGCAGGTATTTTCACACAGTGACACAAAAGTAACTAATACAGAAAACTCAAAAAACTTACAAAAAATGATTACAGGGAAAAATAAATGTATCAGAGAAATAGAGTAATTGTACTGAATAAATGTGGCCAGGTGTTGTGAAATCTTCAGAACTTGATTGTAGACTGAATGTAGTATAATTTGGAGAAGTGTTCTGGACAAAGTTTAGAGTGCTATAGGCAGAGTTAAATGTGTGACAGTTCGGGAAAGTAAGATGTCAACAGGAACAGGAAGAGTGAAGGCTTATTTGGTTTTAGATAGAAAAGAGGAATCAGTTGAGAACTGGCCTACAGGTCATTTGTGCTACACTCTGAAAAATAATTCGTCTACATTTTGCCTATGCTCCAGGATCTTTAATGAAGCAATTAAAATAACTGCCTGTTTCAGCAAAGGATCTAGATTCAATTCCCGGCACCCATATGGTAGCTTATAACAACCTGAAACTCCAATCTTAGGGGATCTGCAACCACTTCTGGCCTCTGTGGGCAATGAACACACATGGTATGGAAATGCAGAAAAAATATTTATCATATGGAAGTAAATAAATGAAGAAACAATTGAATAAAGTTGGTGAAATATATTAGTTGGTAGAGGAATTTTTAAAACTAACATTCAGGCATTGATATTATTTACTGCTTTTAGTAAGATTCATGGTGAATTAGGGGGAACAAACATAGGAGGAAACTTTGAAAAACAGATTTTGGTTGAAAAAAATAACAAAAATAGAGTATATTTAAACTTATAAAAAAGCAGGCTATGGTTATTAAAGTGATTATTACAAGTAAAAAGAGATTGGATAGTTTGCATCAGGACAATAAGGAAGATGTCATGAGGACATCTTAGGAACTGTCAGATTCCATTTATCAGAGAATGAAACATGTAAAGGTTTCAACTCATTTGAACAACTTAGCCTTGAGGTACCTAGGTTGCCTTGCTCACACAAATTCATCATGAGAAACATTTTCCTGCATTCAACTACCCAAGCACTCAGAGATCATTGAAACCATGGTCTAAAGGGTGTGGATAATAACAGATCTTGAATATCATCCACATGGTGCTATTACACAGGTATGCAGAATGTAAATGTTCTTGGGTCATGGCAAAGTATGATAGGGTCAATGTGACTGCAGATAGTCTTTAAGAGGATGATGTGTGAAACTATAAGGATGAAGCCTGAGCTGCAATAGAGACATAAAGATCTTTGCGATACCAGGCATATGAAATATTTGTTAAGGACAGATACAAGGGATGAGTGATCTCAGCCTAAGAGGGAAGTCATATGGCTACAAATGGCTCTCCATTCACATATGGAGAAGGAGTTACCTGAGATCTTTGGAGAGCAAATCACAGCACATAGTTCCAATGCTAAAATGAACTACAGGATTTAGTCTTTTTTCTTCTGCTAGGTTTTCTCTTGCTTTGATTACATTCCTCCTTCTGTGCCACAATCTTATCCTTTATATGAACGTTAGTAACTTTCTTTTTGGTGGTAGTGAGGCTGCAGCTAAGAGATTGTCTTGACTCAAGTCAAACAAGTTCTTTATATCATATTAGACACAAAATCATAGCATGCTTTCTAACCTACCCCAACCGTATTTGCCTTTTGCACTTCATGCATTTCCCTCTCTCTGAGTCCATTGTTTCTCTGTAGTCCACATTGATTTAACTGGTGATGATTTACTTCTCTCTCTTTTTGCCCCTAGTGTTGAGTATCTCCATGGGACTGTTCAAATATTCCAAATTTCCTAGGTGGAGGTTGCTGTCCCTGTAGATCTTTCTATGGATCACTTGTACCCAATTTGGTTTTGGAGTAAATAAGTGCTCCAATTTTCAGCAGTAGTTCTCAAAGTGACCCAATTTGTCTTCTGGAAAATATCTCTCCATAGAGATATGCTCTTCCTGTTGGATCTCACTCTCCCTACCACTTTTCTCTGTGTTTTGCTAGGAATGTGGGTGCCATTCAGCTCTCTTAGCTGCTGGTATTTCAGTTTATTTTAATTAATTATTTGAGAATTTTGTATAATATATTTTGATACTATTCACCCATCCTCTAACTTCTCCCAGATCCAAACTTCTTTCTTAACGCCCAATATTAAAAAATTGTAAAAAATAAAATTTTTGCTTCTCATATATTCTTGGATATGTAGCCTTCCACTGGAGCATGAAAACTGACTATGGGCTACACACTTGAGTAAAACTGATTCCTTCTCTCCTAACCCTAACAGATATCAATTGTCAGTAGCTTCTTGGCTAGGGGTGAGGCTTTGTGTACACCTCTCCTTGCCATCCTGGGATCCTGTCTAGCTTGAGCTTGCACAGCACATGATGTGCATGTTGTCATAATCACTGTAAGTTCATGTATGCAAAGTGCCTTGCTTTGTGCAGGAGATTCTTTCCTTGTTAGTTGTGGTGATATTTTATTTGTGCTCTAATAAATAAAGCTTGCCTGGAGATCAGAGAGGAAAGCCAGGCATTACAAGTAAACACAAAAGTCATGTAATGTTAGCACATGCCTTTAATCCTGTCTCTTGGGAGGCAGGGCTCTGTCTGGATCTATGTGAGTTCAAGGCCACACTGGAAACAGAGCCAGATGTGGTGGCACATGCCTTAAATTCCAACACTAGTTAACCATGGAGGTCTGGTGGTCTGTTCAGACAGAAAGGAAGTGACGGAGCTGAGAATGAAGGGGAAGTGATGTATCTGGACAGAGAGAGCAAATCAGATGGCAGAACAGCAAAGCATATAGGCATGGGTACACAGGAAGTATCTCACTTTTGGAAGCTGCAGAGTTGGTGAGGTAAGGTTAGCTGTAGCTGTTCCTATTCCTCTGATCTCTCTCAGGCTTTAAACATAATTTTTGGCTCTGAGATTTTTATTTAATATGACCATTTAGAAATTCTTCTACAGTTAGTTTCTCCTGTTTCTGCTATTCCACTGTTTCTACTCTTTCATTAATAATGATCCCTATGCCTTGGTAGAAGGTGGTATGATATGCATATGCTCTTGAAAATGTTCTCAGATTTTGCTTTGTGTTATCTTGCTGTAGGATGTCTTGTATGCTGGAAATATATGTTGCTATGATTGATTGATAAATAAAATGCTGATTGGCCAGTAGCCAGGCAGGAAGGATAGTGTAGGTGGGACAAGGAAGAGGAGAATGCTGGGAGGTGGAAGGCTGAGGCAGGGAGATGCTGCCAGTTGCCATGAGGAGAAGCATGGTGTAAGATACTGGTAAGCCAAGAGCCACGTGGCAAGGTATAGATTTATAGAAATGAATTAGTTTAAGATATAAGAACAGATAGCAAGCAGCCTGCCATGGGAATACAGTTTATAAGTAATATAAGTCTCTGTGTGTTTACTTGGGGGACATGAGTGTGAGAGATTTGTCCTGACCGTGGGCCAGGCAGGACCAGGAAAACTTCAGCTACATTATCTGGTTGTTATGTCATTTTTATGTGTGAATACTCAAAGATCCAAAAGCAAGCTTGCAAGTCATTGTCACCTCTTCAATACTTATACTCCTTACTACACTTTCATTATTAGTTGGATTACTGTTAAGTAACACAGTGAATGACTTTTAGTTACTTATCAGTTGCTGTGACAAAACACCATAGGCAAGGCAACCTACAAAAAGAGCATTTGATTAGACTTACAGTTTCAGAGAGATAGAGACCATGATGATGGGGTAAAGGCATGGTGGCAGGAACAGTTGAGAGCTCATGTCTTAAACCATAAGCAAGATGCAGAGAAAGTCACACTGGGAATGTTGTGAGACTTTTGAAACCTTAAAGGCCACCCTCAGTGATACATCTCTTTCCACAAGGCCATACTTCCTTTCTTTCCTACAATTCCACCAACTAGGATGAAATATTCAAACATATGAGCCTATAAGGGCATCCTCACTCAAACCACCACAGTGGTTAAACAGGAAAATTTTCTGAACACCATAAATACCAATATGTTCCTAGGATAAATAACAATGTGCAATATATATACAAATGTACCTTGATATTTAGGAAGCTATATTGTGTGTGTGTGTGTGTGTGTGTGTGTGTGTGTGTGTGTGTGTGTAAAAATAGGACATACTTGGGGAGTTAAAAATTTTATTATGCCGGGCGGTGGCGGCGCACGCCTTTAATCCCAGCACTTGGGAGGCAGAGCCAGGCGGATCTCTGTGAGTTCGGGGTCAGCCTGGACTACTAAGTGAGTTCCAGGAAAGGCGCAAAGCTACACAGAGAAACCTTGTCTCGAAAAACAAAACAAAAAAAAATTATTATAACTTTATAAGAAAAATAATAGATTTTCAAGGAAGTCATTGTTGGTCAAAACACATGATACAATCTCCATTATGAATTTAACTTTCCCATTTTTAAAATGTATCTTTATTCCCAGAAGCAGCCATATTCCACTAATTCTTGTTGTATTAGCACTGTAGAGTACATTCTCTATATAAATAGCTATCCCTCAAACATTACACTTTAGTAATTATACAGTGGGAGAAAGCAGGTCAAAAAATCATTTGAGCTTAATGGTAAAACTAGATGATATTGATTTAGGTATAGACAAGTATTTACGTATAGAACACTTCAAGTGTTCTTATTAGCTTAGTGGTCAAGGACATTTGTTATTATCTTGTTCTAATCACTTAGATTTACAAAAGGTCTAACTTCCCGCTGTTTATAATTCACAAGAAAACGCTATTTTGGAATGTTTTGTCTTGTTATCTACACTGAAGATTTTCTCATTGAATTCCTGTGATCAGTTTGCACAGGATTGTTGCATGCTGAATGATCCCACGTATGAGAACCAGATCTTTAAAGGATCAACTTCATAGGTATAAACAAATTAGGGAAGTACCAAGGTGCTTGTCAGCAGAAAAAATTGTCTTAAAATAATTACTCTGAAACTATCTGGTTACATAGCTTGTTTAGAATGTATATTACATGTGGGGAAATTCTAGCTAGACAGGCTCTCTTCCTGTGACTAAAATGTAGCATTCATCATGTCTCCCATTATTTTTCCTTTTCTATTTCATTTTTTTTGTAAGGTAAGGTAATATACAAGTCAAAAAGTACAAGATATGGAATCAACTCGACATTAATTAGAATGTCAGTAAGCTACTTTTGAATGTGGAAGCAAAACTGTTTATTTATTCACTCTAACTTTTAGTTTCTCATCAGTGAATGGGAGTAATATTAATCATCCTTAATACTCTGAATGTTATGAAGATCAATTCCCAAGTGTGTATTTTAAATTTATTTTTAAAGTTGTATACAAATTATTTGTCTAATTATGACATGATCATATATATATATATATATATATATATATATATATATATAAAGTAAATATCATATTTACCCCTTATACACAGTCTCATTCCTCATTGTCCCTCAAACTGGACCCTCCCTTCATTAAATTGTATGATGTGTATGTTTTAAGTTGTTAGCAGCATAGTTAGGGATATAGTTCAGGTGCTATAACAGAAACACGCACACACCACACACCAAAGAGTACAACAAACACACACACACATGCACACACAGACACACACACACAGACACACACACACACACGCACACACGCACACACACACCTTAAAGAAAAACTAAGAAAACACTTAGTAAAGATTAACGTTGTTCTTTAGATTCCATATGTCTCTGTAGAATATACCTTGGTATATACCTTTTCTGTAACTATAAATACCTTAGCAGTTCTTGCCTTTTTATACTTCATAGCAAGTAGCATATTTTATTGACACTATATTTTCTATTTTCATTTATTTAGGTATTCAATGAAGGTGGAGAAATGCCTACCTTGTGCATTATTCCATCTTTAACATATAATACAGAGTATCCTTTAGACATTGTTAATATTTGTTGAATGGATGAGTAAATGTATCATTTTCCCTACAGATATTTAAATCTAAAAGAGGAGATGCCTTAGATACCAGATAAAACATTCCTATAGCTCATTGGTAAATTAGCAAATTGATAGGTACCTAATACATTTAGGCTTTGTAAAGCTGATTGTGATGAACGGGTAGAGTTTGAGCAACTGATGAAATCCAGTTCTCAACCTTGGAAAATCCATTCAGCTCCCAGCCTCAGAGGATATTCTCAGGGTATGTGCCTCTGGAGGTGCTGTCTCTGCATCCCTCTGACTTCCTCTGAACTTTTATTAGCAGCAAGCCTTCTGAAAGCCAGCCTTTGCAGACATCAAATTCTGCAGTAATCCACTGAGGACCAGCTGCACAGATGTAACATCAGCATCACTTTTGGCTACTTCTCAGCACACATGAATAAGCAGTAAAATGAGACCCCAGCTCAGCAATTCCTTAGTAAATGAATGGGAAACCATGCTCCAGGCAGTTATTGATATTACTAAATGGCCCTTGAAAATCGCCCATTGGAGCTGAAAATATACCTTTTCCTTCTAGGCCTTGAATTTTTCCTTCACTCCCATTTAGATCTTCAGTACTGTATGTTCCCTTGCTTGAGCATCATAAGTTTGCAGGCCTGACAGTAGCACACAGGCTCTATCACTCCACAGGATACTCACTGAAAAAGTTAACTCTTGAAACTGTAGCTTATGGGAATGAACACTCATGAGAAAAGTAACATTCTAAAATTCAGATAGTTCAGTAAAAACAGAATGAAGGCAATATTATCTAAAGCATGAACTCAGGCCATCTTCAACCAGTCCACCTAGAGTAGCTGCTATTAAAATGAGGCTCAGATTCAAACCTCTTGATTAAAATTTCCTTCTATATTATCAAATTATCACTGAAAGGAACAAGAATATATCATGAAAGATTAAGACAACAGAGTTCTCAGCTGTATTCTACATAAGCAAAAACCACAAAGCAGATCTACTTACACAAATGTAATGTTTTGAAAGATAGCTGCTTACACAGGGTGGAAGTACAGTGGACATTTATTCATATAAGAAGAACTAGTGAGAGTAGGAG
Organism: Peromyscus eremicus; assembly: GCF_949786415.1. Taxonomy (NCBI): domain Eukaryota; kingdom Metazoa; phylum Chordata; class Mammalia; order Rodentia; family Cricetidae; genus Peromyscus; species Peromyscus eremicus. The sequence goes on from NC_081417.1 coordinate 58,135,081, forward strand.
AAGGGGGTGTTTATAGCTATTGTGCTAAAACATTTCTTCATTTAATAGTGGGCTGCACAATAAATAATTCTTTCCAAATCCCACTGCTGGAAGCAGCATCTCTAAGCTTTTAGGTTAATGTATTATTCATGCTGCTTGTTTGCACAATACTATTGATCATTCACTGTTGGGCCAAACAGTAAGATGGTATTTAGTTGACAATGTAACACACAGCAAATGCCTGAAACACTAAAATTAAATTGTGGAAAGGAGGATGCACAGAGCAATTCATTGGAGACAGAGTCAAATATGAGCTTAAATGAGGTGCTTTATATTAAGTGTGCACATTTTAGTCATGAAAAATCCTATGGGAGATGGGAATAGGGAATATAGCTTAGTGGTAGAATGCTTCCTTCTCTAGCATACATGAGTTCCAGAGCAGCACTGTGTATTCTCTCTCCTCTCTCTCTCTCTCTCTCTCTCTCTCTCTCTCTCTCTCTCTCTATATATATATATATATATATATATATATATATATATATATATATATATATATATATCACACACACACACAAACACACCGCACACAGGCACATATAAAAATTTATATATGTAGGAGTTCAAAGATGGTCTGAAATTTGAAAATAAAGTAAAGAGTAGGAGTATGGAGTACAGTGCTGAAACTATTGGGGCTCTACAGGACACTGAAACCAGATTGCAGATACTGGGAAGATATTCTGCTAATACAGAAATGCAAGGGAAGATATTAATCTAGAACTCAATATACAAAGATGAAACATCAAGTATACTCCATTTTCAGGAATATAAAAAGTATTATATAAGAAACAAAATTCCTCTTCTCTTTGCCACAGATGCAGACAACTATAGAAAACTAAAAGCAATCAAAGTGTAGTTATGGAGCCCAACCACAATGGATTCTGGGATATCTCTCAAGCACTCCCATACCTACAGTTTAGGCAATATTATGTAAGAGGGAGTGGAAAAATTGTAAGAGCCAGAGGGTCAGGATTTTGCTGTGAAACTGTTTTCCAGTGAAAAACCTACACCCGTATTGTCTCACCAACATGATTATCCAAACATGAGCTGAAAAATCAGGATATCATTGAAGATGCCAAACTGGAATGGGAAAAGCCTGTGTGCCTCAACCCTACAGAGAGAACCACATGCAAATAAGAGGAAAGTTGGGAGTAGGAGAAGTCAAATCCCCCAGGGAAGAGCATACCAATTCATTTTCTATTGCCAAATGGTCACCACTCAGTACAAACATACAACTAACATTATATGGATTGGACAAGTTATATTTAGGAATATATATGTATTCACCCACCCCCACCTTTGCCCCACATACATATATAATATACATTATAACATACAAATATTCATGTAATAACAGTTAATGAAAACAGCCAGGCAGTGGTGGTGCATGCCTTTAATCCCAGAAGTTGGGAGGAATAGGCAGAGGCAGGAACTCAACTCTGTGAGTTTGAGGCCAGCCTTGTCTGCAGAGTGAGTTCCATGACAGCCAGAACTGCAAAGTGAAACCCTGCTTTGAAAACAACCAAAAAAACCAACCAATCAACCAACCAACCAAACAAACAAACAAAAGCCAATTAGTGAAAAAAAAAGAGACCATGAATTGGAAATAAAACAGGGGGAAGTATTTAAGGTGGCTTTAAGTGAGGAAAGTAAAGGGAGAAATGCTGTAATTGTAATATCAAAAATAAAATTAAGTAAATTCATTTCCATTGAAAATCAGCAAAAATGTAGGTTTGAAAATCTGATAGCAAAAATCAAATCATCCTCTAATTATAACAGATAGTCACATCCAAACAAGGTGAAGCCATTGAGTTTTAAACATGGCTGTTTATGTGTTTTGCACTTGAAAGTCTGCATACAAGTAGTGCAATTTCTGAACCCTTTCCAAAATGCCTGGGAACACACTTGCTGATTAGTGGTAGAATGATTGAAGGAAAGTACCAGTACAGGGTGTGTGGCTCTGTTCTGATGCTATCAATGTGACCATAGTGGACCTGACAGACTACTGAGCTGTGTATCATATAGAGTGGCTAGAGGAGGAAAAGTCACTTCTCTTTGGGTGTGTGATCACTAGCAGGTTCCCTATACCACAGTGGATGACTCTACACTCACATGCACATGGGCAGCACAAGACATGAAGTTAGGAGACAGATGTGATGAGGACTCTGTGGGAAAATGGAAAGAGGATGTGAGGGGTAAATGTCATCATGATTCATTGTATATATGAATGAAATTTTCAAAGAATTAATAAATAATTTAAAAATAGTATAGTTTTTCTCGGCAATAACTGTCTGATGAGTTTAATTCCTAATTTATACTTCCCAGGACTTTGATTGAAAAGAAAAGTTTATCTGTTTTTTAATGAATTTCCCTTGTTGCCCCCTAATATTACACAACTGCGTCATCACTTGATCTTGACAAGCATATCATAAGTTTACTGTCTTCCAGTGTGCATCATTTCCAGTGGAGATGCTCACTCCTTTCTTTGCCGGGATTCCTAGATACAATAATATTAGGAACTATGTGCACTTGTGTTCACAGATCATTTGTCTGATAGTTTCCTATAAAGCTTTGTGACTTCTCTCTAAACATCCATATGTTATCTAAAAACTCAATAAATATAGGTTATTGATCACTTATTTTCTTTGATAGATTTAAAATTGTGATAAAACCTAGAGACCAAAACAACTTGGGAAAGAAAGGGTTTATTTGGCTTACATAAACAGGGTCACAATTCATTGAGGGAATTGAAAGCAGGAATACAAGGCAGGAATCTGAAGGCAAGAACTGAATCAAAAACCATGGAAAGATGCTTCTTTATGCCTTACTCTCCATGGTTTGCTCAGCCTGCTTTCTTATACTATCTAGTACCACCTGTCCAGGAGTGGCATTGCATCAAGCGAGCTGGGCCCTCCCATATCAATCATTAATCAAGAAAATGCTCCCACGAATATTCCTATAGCCAACCCCAAGGAGGCATTTTCTCAATAAATATTCCATCTTCTGAAGTAGATCAAGGTTTGTGTCATGTTGAGAAAAAAATCTTACCTTCTTGATACCTTCTCTCTGTGCTAAAATTCTATGAACATTAAATGGTATCATTGGTTTGGATGTTTGGTAAGTATAATGTCCAATGGATTGATGTCTATTCTAAGCCAAATAACACAAGAATGAACATGCATAAAAACTACTCAAGAAAAATGAAAGACTACCCATGATAAATAACATTTGGTTCTACTAAGTTCATTCTCAATACAAAGATACTGTCCATTCTGAAATTGAGTATTTTCTAAATATGCTTTGGTGAGGAAATATATTTCATTCTTTGTGTGGAAAACCAGATTGTCTACATATCAGGGGCTAATAGTTCTATATTCATGAGAAAAATGTGAACTTTTTCTCCTATTTTGCCTCAATCAAAATCAAGAAGGTCTGAAGAGTGACAAACACAGATTAGCAATCCTGTTTCACACTAGGCACTCAGAGGCAAATTGTTGGGTAGGCTTCCCAAACAAACAGCAGGCTTGTTATTAATGACAAGAATAAGTGAATCTATAGAATATTTATAAGTCAAAGATGTCCAATGGATAAGAGAACTGAGTTTGGTAGTTTTTAGATTATAACATTTAAATGTCTGCAATATGATGAGACAGAAAGAAAGGTAGTGAAGAAGAGGTTGCCACTGTCTCTTCTCCTCTGTTTTCCACTTCCTTACATGCCATAGAACACCTAACAAAGAAGTTAGAAATCTTTATTTCACAGAAATTCTAAATTAAATAACCAACTTTTAAGTATAAAATCTTTAAAGAGATAGTTAATAGTTCTCTTCAATTCTTTTCTGCATCAGGGTCCCAATGTTGAAAGGGGATGTGAACACAAACTCCCATCCCTAGCCCAGAATCTATCTCCAATTGATAACCACTAGCAAAGGAAAAATCAGTTTTCTCCAATGAAATTTCTCTGAGTATAGAAACCAGTTTTGAGCCGGGCGGTGGTGGCACATGCTTTTAATCCCAGTACTCAGGAGGCAGAGCCAGGTGGATCTTTGTGAGTTTGAGGCCAGCCTGGACTACCAAGTGAGTTCCAGGAAAGGCGCAAAGCTACACAGAGAAATCCTGTCTCGAAAAAAAAAAAAAAAAAAAAAAAAAGAAACCAGTCTTAAAGGAAGGCCCCATGCCCAGCAGTAGATGACCAACACAAAATGAACTCAATGGAATTTTTGGAAGGTTTTGTCTTGTAATGATTTGTCTGGGCATTTTTTTAACCTTATAGGTCTTTTAATTATATATTATGGTTTCCAATTTTGTGTTTTTATGATATTCCTGTGTGTATGAATGTGTGTTTCTCAGCAGCTGTATGTGTTTCTTCTGCTTTTTCTTTGGCTCTTTTTTTCTGTTTGTTTTGTACAATTCTGTTTTTTTTATTTTATTCATTTATTTTTAGATGTCTATATGTTTTCCAAAATGAGAGAAAAAGAAAGGGTGTAGATTTGGGTAGGTAGGAAGGTCAGGAAGGGTTGGGAAGGGGAAAACTTGATCAGATTATCAGAATATATTGGATGAAAACAAATCTATGTTTAATAAAAACGTCCTATTTGCCATTACAATTATTGCCAAATTGCAATTATTGCCAAAACTAAACAATGAAAAATCTGAAAAGGCAGAAATAGTAGGTATTCAATCAACAATCATTAATTTAACCAATAACTATAACCTTCTATAGACTGTCTTCTCACAAAGAAACCCCTGTGAGGTCTTTGAGCAGGCAAGTGTGAAAATATCTTATTTGTGCTGAAATGTGATATTTTATTTGTATGTTAATAAGTAAAGTTTGTCTGGAGATCAGAGGTCATAGCAAGCCATAAACAGAAGTCAGGCAGTAGTAGCACAGGCCCTTAATCCAATCACATGGCAGGCAGAATCTCTCTGTGTTCAAGGACACAGCCAAGCATAGTGACACACACCTTTAATCCCTGTACCAGCCATAGAGACCTGTAGATCTGTATAGACAGACAGTGACAAGGCTGGGCTTAGAGCCAATGAGAAGGCAGAACAGGAAGGCAATAAAGGCACAGGTTAGACAGGAAGAACTTCTCTTGGGAAGCTATGTCGAGGTGGTAAGCTAAGGTTATTTGGTCTCTATGGCTTGTACCTCTGTATTTGGCTCTGTGTTTCTTATTTAATAAGATAGTTCAGAAAATTGTCTACAGGCAAGCATGCTGCCTTTTCCTGTTATTCCTTCTCTCCCGCCATTTATCCTACAAAATTTATTAAGGACACAAGATACCCAACCTTTCCAGAGAGTATTAACATACCTAATCAGTAGCATTATAGGCTCTGGACTTGAATAGTCATCTAAATAGTCTTTTTTATTTATGTATGTTTTTGCTGTTATATAGCTAAGTCAATCAGAAAAGAGTATTAATCAAATAAGTAAGCAACATTGCTAAAATCATGTTTGTGCCAAATTAGAAAAAATTTATGGGACCCTCTCCAATGTAGATACCTTGTCCTCCTTCTTCCAACTTTTTATATAGAATTTGTTGCATAAGTATTTGTTCACAAGAACATCTATGCCATGTGTGTGGGGGGAGGTGAAAAACTGACACTTAATTCAAATAATCATCACTGGAGAATAAACATTTAGCCAGTTTAAATAAATTTCCCAATGCTAACAGCTTCTAGCCCAGCTGAGAATTATGGACATCAGAAAAAGTAAGGAACACAAAGCGTTATGTTATAAAATTCTCACCACTCAGTTTCCAGGTAGCATTTCTAATCCCTATTGTCTTTTGTGAGTTGTTCAAAGACGACAGAGCTCAAGGGGTGATGAAAAAGTGATGCTATGCTGTAAGACTGGGTAAGGGAAACAAGAAAAGGTTTCTGTTTTGAAGGTCACACTGTGTGGCAGTTAGCTACTTTTACCTATACATTCTTAATTCCATCTAGTATTTGGATTAAAGAGAGACACACGCCAAAGTTTCTGTACTTTGGGAATACTGGACAGAAACAAATAACACTAAGGTAGGACAGGGAAAATGTAGATGTAGTGGGGCTTATTATAAATTTGAGACAACACCACCAAGGTTGTTTGATAGAGGAATCATAATGTTTTATATCACCTAAAAGTATACACTATACATGCAGTTGGGCTGACAGGATTCCCCAAAAACCTCAGTATCGGGCAGGACAAACCTCTTTAGATGATTGGTCACAATAATCCCAGTCATTCCCAAAACAGTATAGATAAGAGTTGTTGACTTTGATTGCCTCTCTGGGGTCAAGGGTGGGTCGCTATTGCTAAAGAAACCACATATTCAGGGGACAGGACTCAGATGACTCAAGTTGTATTTGATCCCAAACCAAAGCTATCTCCCACATTCTAGCTGACATGGTTTCAGAAAATACTATGAAGAGAGGAAAGCAAGTAAACAGCCCACCCAATTTGAAACACCTATGAACCACAAAACTTACCGGCATGACTGACTAGATATTCATAAAGACAATCACATGTTGTTGTAACCAACAGCTATCTAGATTTATGGTCCAACGAACATGTGGGAATTCATGTCTGGTGCTGGAAACGAAGCCTGTTTTCTGGGGATAGTGAGGTCACAGACTTTAGAAAGGAATATACAACTGCCATTTTACTAAACCAGAATAATTCCTAAGGACATTCTAATTTTATCCTTATACACACAAATAAGTGTAGCTATGACCCCTCATCCAAGAAGTCTCTCTTTACAGTAAATTGAGACCATCACAGAAAACTACTAATAGACACAATTTGGAGATGACAGATCATGGGAGCCCAGCCTGAATAAACACGCCACAGACTCTGCATCTATGGCTCAGAAGAGGGGGTGGGAAGCTTGTAAGAACCAGAAGACCAGGACATCTGCTGTGAAACAGTGGCTCCTAGAAATGGCTGCACAAATAAGACAAGGATAATGGCAATATCAATGGGCATGTTAATGCGGAAGGGGAGAAGCTTCACAGGGTCCCGCTCCTAGACAAAGACAGGCAACTCACGACAGCTGGAAGTAGGACAATTAGCTTCGTTCAGGGATGAGCCCCTGTCTTGGCTGTCCAATGCAGGGTTGTCACCCTTGAAACCATATACACTACCAACAAAACAGATTCAGCAGGTTGTGTTTGTGTACAATTGTGTACACACACACACACACACACACACACACACACACACATCAATAATCAAAGAAAAAGTTACTATATTTGAGGGGAGAGCATAGGAGAGGCCCCAGGAAGGGTAATTGGGGGGGGGGGTGGAGAGAAAAAAAGGAGGTGGAAAGGGATATAATTCTATTTCAATAAAAGGATTATAACATCTAACTAATATAAAATGAACAAGAAAAAACAGAAAAGGAAAACAAGAAGTCACCACATGAACCCCAGGCATGACAATAGATGCTTCTAATCCTAGCACTTGGGAAGTAAAAGCAAGACAGACAGGAATTCAAAGACATCCTTGGCTACATAATGAGTTTAAAGTCAGCCTGAGCTACATGAGACTTATCGTGAAACAACTAAATATTAAAATAAAATAGCTAAATTATTAAATTAACACAGTATTAACTTTTGTAAAATATTTAATTATTTTCCTTATATAACTGTTCTGATTTTTTAACAAAACCCTACTTAATAACACTAACCCCCAGAAAACAATAAGGCATCATTGCTGAATGTACCTATTTCAATAACATCAAATATTTATATTTTAATTGAAGATGGACTCTACTTTTTTCTAATCTGAATCAAATTTTATATCTATGGCATCCTTTTATAAACTGAACAAAAATTGAAATATCTAAAAACAAGACTGTGAGTCACATCAACGTCTATACTCCTCTTGTTAAGTCCTATCTGTCCATATTTAGGCTTTTTCTGATAAGCTACCCTACCCCATAAGAAAATAACTTCAACACCTTCGGAAGTTTGTAAATTCAAAGTATTGAACCCATTTTCATTGTACTCTAAAGTCATGATTTATCTATTTCTGACAGTACAGCCAGTAGTTCCTTCTGATTTCTTGCTACATTATAAAGCAATCATGAATGTCAAGTTTTGATGAGCACTGTGAGGACCCTTCTCTATAGTGTAGGGTCCATATGGTTAACTCTGATATGATTGATTGTGGCATAGAAGCATTGTCCATATAAAGATTAATCGCTACAGTAGCCCTCCACCCGTGAGTGGCTGAAGGTGACTCCACAGTTTTGACTTCTACTTAAGCAAGCAATTCCAATGTTAATTTGCATTCCTTCATTTCTTCTACTAGTATATAGTCACACTTTTATTATTATTTTTAAATATTTGGTTACAATGCCAGTTCTGCTAATCTAATTGAGATTTGGGAAAAATATTTTCAGACATTACAAGGAACAGGATGGACTAAACAACATATGAAAATTGACTCAATGATAACTCAAAATGTAAAATTATTATGACAAAGTCATAAATCAAAGTGGTCTAAGAAACAAGAGAGGGAAGGGGTGGCTTATTACCACCTCTCTCCTTTAAAGTAGATGCTACCTAACTACTAGGAATAAGCCAACACTGCAAGGCTATTTCCCAAATTTAATTCTTTCAAAGGTGCCTTTTAGCTAGAGCTAGGTCCTGATAAAATGCTCGAAGTTAAAAGACACCAGAGAAAGGCATACAAATTATTTTCAGCTCATTTATAAAGGCCAGAGCATGAACATAGGGACATTCTTTCTTTTGAAAACTAAAAAAGCTGGCTTTTACTTAAGATTGCTCTTGATGAAATACCCTAGGGCTGAGGTTAGAAGTTTTGAACTTTCTCTACAAAAACAAAATAAAATGTCTCCATGCTTTTCTGATAAGCCACTCTTTGGTAGGTAGAAAAGGAATTTTTAATTTAACATTTTCTTATGAAGTGGCTTTGAGCTAGAAGAGACATCTTTTGAAAACACAAGAATGATTCTTCTGCAAAGAATGATTACAACAAACGTTTACTCTGAAAAATATTAAATATTTTGTATGTGGATAATGCATATCTTTACATGGAAGATAAATTTAATTTCACCTAAAATCATACAGAAATATAGGCAATGTGGGAACAATAAAGCCCAGCTCTATCGTCAGAGCACTAAATGCTCTGTTTCACTGTGTTTAAAATACGCCCGTGCTTTAAACCTGTAAATAGCTGCCAGCAGCATCCGCTGTATAGTGATCCTTAGTTCACAAAGCTACATAAATCAACCAGCTTCAGCAGGATGCCCCCAAGGAAATCCATGATTACACTTGAGCAGCTTAGGGGAAAGAGATCTGTCTTGCTTTTCTATACGTAGTCACTATAGGACACGCTCAAATCATATTGCTGTTAAGATATATTTTCATGGCAGATGAGCATTTGGGACATCTTTCCATATAATTTAGTTTTTGAGAGTCATTTCTTCCTTAGTTCTCCCATTACACCTTGCCTTGTATGACAGGCCAAAAATTAATAATTAAAAATTAACAACAATTGCTAATTCAATTGTGGATCTTACAACCTTTCAAAGCTACTGAATACAGAGAACAGTTGTTTCTTATTGTCCCATTTTCAACTTTATAGGACGATGTCTCTCAGTGTGTGTGTGTGTGTGTGTGTGTGTGTGTGTGTGTGTGTGTGATGTGTGTTCATGTCTGTACAGGTATGTATGCATGGTACGTGTACATGTAGAGGCCAGAGGTCAACATTGTCTGTCTTCCCCAGCCATTCTTTATTTTGACTCACTATGATAAGGTCTGTCATGTACCCTGGAACTCACCTACTCAGCTAGGCTGACTGATCAATGACCACCAGAGGTCCATCTGTTTCTGCCTTCTCAGCTCCGTGTTTACTGTAGCGAATTTTTTGCACAATATTAGAGATAACATCTTATATTTTCATGGTTGTGAGGCAAGCACTTTATCTCCAGAGCCATCTGCTTAGCCCCAAGATCTTTCTAACATACGTATTATTTTTCCCAAATACGTCCTCTGCCTTTAAAAATCTTGCCAGAACCTGAGTGATTATTTGTATTACCCTCCATGCCAACCTCTCTACTTTCTCTACTATCTGTTTTCCTCTGCCCCATTACCTATTCATAGCATTCACAGATGCACAATAGGGAAAATTAAAAGTTTAATATGTGGTTACTACTTTTGTTTCCCCCATACCATTAAAATAAAACCTTCCAAGTCATTTAAAGTCATAGAAAATAATAGCTTTGTTCCATATACATATCTTGAATCTGGTGATGCACTTTGATAAAAGGATTTCAAACAATTTGTTATGTTTTAATGGAAAATTCTGCCATTAGATAAAAGTAGCTCAATAAAAATGAGAAGTATGAAATATTATTTAAAATATTTAAAGTTATTATCACCACTGAAATCAATGGTCTAGAACTTCTGTGGCCTCTCTCTTGATCAAATCCAGAATACTATACATTAGCATTAATGATCACATTTTTGTTTCACTGTTTACTAGCATATCTTAATTATATGGAATAATGTGCTTCATCATAACATTCATGCATGTGTACATAATGCATTTTGACAAGTATCCATCTTTTCCTTTTCCTCCTCCCCACAGATCCTCTTTTCTTTCCAATATGTTTCCCTATTACTTCCATGTGGTTTTCTTTATTTAGAATATATGTGTAGAAGAAAATATACCTTGTTTATCTTTCTGTATCTAGTTGATGACTATATCCAGCCCCCTCCATTTTCCAGCAAATAACATGATTGTATTATTTATGGCAAAACAAACAAACAAGCAAACAAACAAAGGAACCCAAAAAACCTCATTATGTGTATTCCACACTCCTTTGTTAACCTGTAGACAGACTCCAAGACTATTCCTATAATTTGTCTGTTTTGAATATTGTCATGAACAAAGTTAATGTTAAAGTGTCTCTATTGTATGCTGGTTTTGAATTAATATGACACTTTTAAGTTTGGTATTTCATGCCTTTTCATTGGCATTTAATATATACAGTATTTTGTAAGTGAATACATTTTGCACTGTAATTTAAAAACAAAAAAATTGATGAGAAGCTCTATTTCAATTGTGCATTGAACTAAAATATAACAGTCAGAATGTGTTAGCATAGTGTGTTAACTACCTTCAACTAAAAGTGACTAAAAGAAACCTAAAAGCTTTATTGATAGCAGTGTAAAAGTGGGACGTGGGCATCCCCTACAGTCTCTTTCAGAATCCAAGAATCCTTTGTAGATGTAACCAACTGTCTTATTAAATAAGAAACACAGAACCAATGCAAAGAAGAAAGCCAAGAGGTCAGAGCTAAGAGCAAAAACCTTACCCTTCCTCCTGCGGTGGTTCTACCTCTCTGAAAGAGAGCTACTTCCTGTGTTAAAGTCCTTATATAGACTTTCTGTTCTGCCTTCTCATTGGTTGTAAACCCAACCACATGACCGCCTCATCACTGCCTTTCTGTATAGACCTCCAGGTCTTCTATGGTTGGTATTGAGATTAAAGGCGTGTGTATCCAATGCTAGCTGTATCCCTGAACACACAGAGACTTATCTAGGTCTGCCTACTAAGTGCTGGGATTACAAACATATACCACCACCGCCCGGCTTTCCTATGGCTTGCTAATAGCTCTGACCCCTGGGCAACTTTATTTATTAACATACAAATAACATTTTAATACAAGTAAAATATCACCATAATCCTTTAAAGTCTTTATTCAGCTTTTATGAAATATGACCTAAAAATTGTTTAATTTCTTTTGCTCTATTTAATTTTTCTAGCTTTCTTCTTCAGAGACTCACATAGGCCCATCTGATACCTGTTTTATTATATATATAATATTTATTTACCAACGTCATTTACCAGGCACGAGAAACAAACCATGAAGCACAAAAAACGCACTCGAGAGTTATAGTAGGGAAGGGAAAAGACAGGCATGGGTAGGCCTACAGGAAAGAGCAGGAGAAAGAGAGAGCAGGGAAATGGGTGGAGCCTGTTTTTATGGGTCACCTCACGCATGCATATATGGGCTTATGTAGCTGCCCCCTGCATGCACATAGATTATGTAGATGTGACCTCTGCACATGGATTATGTAGGACTGTCATGTGACTCCAGAAGCGGCTACGAGTGTGTCGCAAATAATAACAGCTGGTAACTGAGCTTTTTCTTTGTAACATTGTATGTCAGTGCAAAATTCACTACATTAATTGTACTAATGATTGATTGATTGATTGATCGAATGCCAGTTAAAACACTTCCTGATTTCCGGTGTCCTTTGATAAGTGATCAAACACACCATTGAGACCAAGATCTCAGTGGTGGTTGGAATGTAAAATGCCCCACTAAGGCTCATGTGCCTGGCATCTTACTCTCAGGCACCTGGTAATGTTCAAGAAGACGATAGAACTTTTAAGAGGTAAAACTTCACTGGAGAAGCTGCATCCCTGGGCCGGTCTCAGGGCTTCATAGTCCAGCCCCATCCCCTGTTCACTCTGTTTCCAGGCAGGTACTCTTGCCACCATTCCTTCTCTGCTTGCAGGCACGATGAAATGCATCCCTCTAGATCATCATCCAAAACAAGCCTTGTAGCCTGCAAGTTGTTGTTTTTTTCTTTTTTCTTTTCAGTGTATTTTATCACAACAATGAGAAATTAACTAAGCCAGGGATTGGTACCTAGATGTGGGGCTATTTCTATGATAAGCCTGGTGTGTGGTTCTTAACTTTTGGAACTATTTGGCAAGGAATGTGGAAGAGTTTGGAACATTTGGGCTAGAAAATCCTACTAATGCTATTAACTCATTTTAACAGGATGGTCTGCTGAAAGTTGGGAAGAACAGAAGGTAGAAAAACATATGCACCATAGAGACCTGGCTCACTAGGTTTCTGAGTGGAACAAGAACTCTATTGGTAACTCAGCTTATAGGTCATTCAGTTTATACTCTGCCAAAGGATCTAACTGTATACTATTAATGGCCTGGGAACTTGGGTAGATTGAACTGGAAAGTAATGCCATAATTTGTTTGGCAGGAAGCATCAGGTAAGACAATGTGAAGGCTGTGTCCTGGCTTTTGCTAATGACTTTCATTGAGATCAGTGTAAGAGAGCAATTAGTGGATAAAAAAATAATGTGAACTTTGGGTAGGAAAGGTATATGAGCAAGCTTGAAATTACAATAATGAGACTGAAGATTAAAAAACATTGAGAATTGTTTAAGGGATTCCATCTCTTAAAGAGAAACTTCCTGATGTGAACTGAATAATAAGACAGGTGCCTTGAACCTAAGACCCCCTCAGAATTCCAAAGGGGCTTCCCACTTTTGAAAAGCCAATCATAGGGAAGTATTTCCCCAGGGCCAACAAAAACAAATTAATCCAAGTGAGATTCAAGGGTGGGCAGGTCCCATCCTGAGGTGGCAACAAAGCTTGTCAGTGTGATCTATATGTACTGTTTATTCAGGCCTGAAAGAATCAAGATGGAGGGGTCAATGAGTCTTAAATCACCATTTCAGAGATTCATTGAGGCAAGGCAACATGTGGCAGAATTCAAATCCCTGAAGGAAGATCTTGAGAGACTACTATGTGAAGTTGTGAAGATTGATACCTATGTGTCAATAGAAATCCACAGGTACTTGAGATGTCAGAACTATAAGAGGAAAATGTGTGCATGGAGTAGCACCAGCCCAAGAGATGGGTTATGTGTACTATAGGAAATGGAATTAGAAGACTGGGCTATATAAGCCTGTTGGAACTGACATGAATTTGTGTGCATTTTCTTTCTGGATTTTAGATTTTTGTTGGTCTGATCATTCCTTGCACTGTCCCTACTTCTCCTTTTTTTTTTTTTTTTTTTTTTAGGATGAGAACATATGTGATGTACTATTATATCCTGGAAGTACACAATTTGTGCTCTGATTTTCACAGGGTCACAGTTAAGAAATTACATTCAGTTTCTGCAGAGACTTTGAGCATTTGAACAGTATTGTGAATATTAGAATCTATGGGGCATTTGAAGTTGGACTGAATGTGATTTACATCATAACATGGTCATAAACCACAGGATCCAAGAACAAAATATTGTAGTTTAGATGTGAATTGTTCTCCATAGTCTCATGTATTTTAGTCCTTGTTTCCCAGATAGTAGTTGTTTAGGAAGTTTGGAGAACTTTTAGGAAGTAGAGCATCACTGGTGAAAGTGGGTCAACTCAAGGTTTCCTGACTGACTCCACTTCCTGTTCTATTTTTACTTCCTAAGTTTGTATAAATGTGATCATCCATTGTGGAATATTAGTGTAAGATGTGTTACAATAATTTATGCTGTGGAATATTTGTTTAATGAAAATCTGTGCTACTTTGCCTGCCTAAAACACCTGAATGGTCTAATAAAGAGCTGAACAGCCAATAGTCAGGTGAGAGAAATAGGTGGGGCTGCCAGGCAGAGAAAATAAATTGGAGGAGAAATCTAGGCTCATGGAAACAACAGAGAGAGAAGAAGGAGGAGTAAGGAAAAGAAAAGGAGAGGAGGATGCCAGGGCCAGCCACCCAGCCACAAAACCAGCCACGGAGTAAGAAGGAAAGAAAGATATTTAGAATAGAGAAAGGTAAAAGTCTGGAGGCAAAAAGTAGATGGGATAATTTAAGAAAAGCTGGCTAGAAACAAGCCAAGCTAAGGTCAGGAATTCATAGGAAGAATGAAACTTTGTGTATTTATTTGGGAGCTGGGTGGTGGGACGCCCAAAGAAAAAACAAAACCAATTACAATCATCTAGTCCCCTGCTCCTGTTACCATGTCTTCCCCACTTACTGCCAGGTCCTTTACCATAGAATGAACTGGTGTCCTCTGGGACTGTAACTTGAAATAAGCCCCTTCCCCATTAAGTTGCTTTTATACATTATCATAGCAGTGAGGAATAACTAAGACAGTTTCCTTGAAATAGTGGATGGAATTCTCAAGTCTGAAGCAGTTGTTGTAGATGATGTGTGATGACAGGCTAGTGCATCAGTTGATGGCACTCTAAAAATTTGACAACAACTGGAAATTATGATAACAGAAACTAGATGGGACTATATTTGTTTATTTGGAGAGCCAATCAAGAAGTGACCTTAGGGCTAGAGAGATGACTGAGGGTTTAAAAGTGCTGGCTGCTTATCCAGAGGTACTGAGTTCAATTCCAAGCAACCACATGGCAGCCATCTATAATGGGGTCTGATGCCCTCTTCTGGGATGCAAGCATGCATACATACAGATAGGGTACTCATACATAAATAAATAAAATTTTAAAAAAAGAATGAACAGACACTTGAAAAAAGAGAAGTGACCTTGATAGGTTTGTGTTTAAGTTCCATCAGTTTACATGTAGAATACCAAAGTAAAGCAATGAATTTAGTCTTATTCTTTGCCATAGACTGATTTAGAAACAAAGCAGAAACTAGAACCCATCTGTTTTTCCACATCCTAACACCACTGGAACCTATTGGAATGCCACGGCCTGACAATGCTCCAACAGGATCTGTGGAGCCAGATGCCATAGTTAGGAAAGGATTCCCATCTAGGGTAGGAGGCTAGACCATGAATTTCAAGTCTATGGTTTTAGTCATTTATATTCGAACATTTTGTTTAAATTTGAGGTGAAAAGATACTGAGAAACTCCTCCAATTGGACATAGTAAAAGTGTAAAGTTCTTTGTTAAAATAATATCAAAACAAATTGATTTGTATTCTAAATCTATCTTGGCAATATTTCATACTTCAGAAATAACCATCAGTCTTTGCCATACTCCATTCTCTCTCATAATAACCATCCTATTAAACCATTGATGACATGAGATGCATGGAATATTCTCCATTTCATTTGTATCATATAGCTTTAAGAATGAATGTTGCCCCCTCAGGATAGCAGGCCCATCTCATATGGGCAGCACACAGGAGATGACCCTGCTTATGGGGTCATGTGAGCCAGCTGAGAATGTGAGAATGAGAGATCTAGTCCTGTCCTTCATCTGCCATATGGCTGCATGGACATGGGAGAGATGACTTCAACTGATACCTGTCTATGCCTAGGGCAGGTGGGAGAGCTGGCTCTAACATCCTAAGAATGAGAGAGCTGCCTCTGCCTCCTCACAAACTGCAGCACTAAGGAGAGCAGGCCCTGCACCTTGCTTGGGAAGCAAAGAAGAGCTAAACCTGTTGGTGGAGATGGAGGTGAACCAGCCCTGAAGTTATGAGCATAGGGAAGCTGTCCCTACCACTTGTCTATTATGTGTTGGCATGGGTGGGAGAGAAATGTCCCCCCCTTACCCCTTACCCTTAGCTTCCTGGAACTAACAAGAGAACCAGACCTCACCCTTACCAGATGCAGCACTCAGGAAAGCAGGCCCTGTTTCTTGCCTGGGCAGCATAGTAGAGCTGACCCTATTGGCAGGGGTATAGGTTAATAGGCCCTGAGAACATGAGCATGGGAGATCTGGCCCCATCCCTCATCTGCCATATGGTGGTGTGTGTCAGGGAGATGCTCTCCCCACACACACCTCACCACCTATGGCTGGTGGGAGAGATGACCCAAAGGTCACAAGAACAGAAGAGCTGCCTTTGCCCCTTACCAGCTGCAGCACTCCAAAGAGTGCTTCTCGCCTGGGCAACAAAGTAGAGCTGGCCCTGATGGTCCAGGTGTGGGAGAGCTGACTCTGAGGATATGAAAGCAGAACTGGCCCTGCCTCTGGGTCATTGCTGGAAGGGATGAACTAGCTGGGGTAATCCTGGAGAGCTCCCTCTGATGGTGAAGATAGAGGAAAGCTGGTGGGCTGACCAACCCTTGCAACTACCCAGGCCAAGAACTAGGGGTATGAGTTGGACCACCTCAACATCCACCCTATCCATATGATCTGCTGGAGCATATGAAGGGGCCAATCTTGTAGATCCAAAGTTGCAGGATCTCCTTGACACAGGGCAACAACAGAATATCCAAGAAAATCCCAGTGAGGACCCAACATTGTTAGTATAGCAGAAACCAGAGTCCTTGAACCAGACCAATGACTCTTTGCAATGAACACTGACAAGTAAACATGTATGGACAGAACTCACTATGTCACACTACAGCTTCTCTGACAAGATTTTTCCTTTTTTCTTTTCTTTTTTTTTCTCTTAAATTTTATTCTATTTTAGAAAGGGGTTTGCAAAGGCAGAGGGCGGATACCAAGGGATAGGAAATGAATGGAATGGAGATGCACAATGTTAAAGACACGAAGAATAAATAAAAAGAAAATTAAAAAAAAGATAAAACATTAAAAAAAATGAATGTTGCCAAAAAGAAGTTTTACTCAGTTCATGGAGCTAGAATTAAGTTCTGCAAACAAAAGACGCTATCTGAGAGTCCTTCAGAGAAATCACTAATAAATGGAGGAAAAAATCCATTTGTTCCCATGATATAGGAAGCAAATTCCAGAACACATATTAAAGATAGAATCTTCACTTCTTACTGGCAGCATTATATTTTCAATTGTCTTTACACCCATATTCAATTTTAAACATTTTTAAATATCAAGGTTTAATTGCCTCAAGGAGAGTTTAATAATTTTACAATAAATTAGATGTGTAACATGTTCTTTTAAATGTTTCAGTGAAGTTACTTATTTCCCCTAGATACTTAACCCACCATAAATGATTGAATAGTTTACAAGCTAACTCCTACAATCTCTGTCCAGATTTATGGAATTAATGACAAAATATTGTAGTTTTACATTCTGGCATGACTCATCTGTTAAATCTAAATTCAATTATAAATACATGGTGATATAAAAATTTCATCAGAAAACTATTAGAGATGCATTGTAGAACCCACATAGGAAATAATCATTTATCTTCAAAATCAAAGCATCAGTATATCCTTGTCTGCCTTCCCTCTTCTTCCCTCATTCTTCCCCTTTCCCTGACATCACTGTGCATGATAGCATACATGGAGGCCCACAAAAGTTCCTAGTGAGATCTGAGCTTGCTTCACCCAGCAGGGCTGCACTAGAGGATTGCTTGACCACATGAGTGGCTACTACGTGATTGGAAAGGTTTGCATTTGGCTGTGCTGGGGGGAGGGGGTCTTTGCTCCTACCCATTGGCATTTCTATAAATAGCCCTTTAGAAGAGACAGTAAGGGTCAGTGGATAATGATCTGGACCCTCCTGAGGCTATCCTATATCTCTAACTGTCTCTCTTCCCTCTATACTTCTATCTAAATCTCTTATCCCTTTCTCCTCAAGAGTACCCTGGGGAAAAAGTGGGAGCTAGTCTCCCACAAGCATAGTCATCATCTTAGGAGCTGAGGACATAGACATTGGGCTATGATCTAGTCCCAGAGAAAAAACTTGTAGGACAAAGAACTTATATCAACAACAAGAGGAGGGCTGTGCATCATTCTGTGCGAGGCATATAGATGCACACGCATGTACACATGCATGTGCATCCATATTTTTACACACATATATGTGTGAACACATATTTACAGACATATATATATATATATATATATATATATATATATAATGATAATAGCAAAAGAAGAAGAGGTCTTGAATTTGAGAAGGGGACACAGAAGGAGTTTGGAGAACCAGAGGGATGAGTGGAAATTGTATATATATATATACATATACATATACATACATATACATACAGTACTCATTTATGACATTATCCAAAGCTTAAAATTTTTAATAAAAAGAAGAGACACTTTTCAGAGTTCTGGGCTGTATGTAATTTAGGTGTAAAAAATAATATTAGTTTCTGATGAGGGCAGTGTTTTCAGTGTCTAGTGAGCAGTCTTACTGCATTTACACAATGGGGAGAGCATGCTCTCAGCACTTCATTCTCCTCTGAGGTACCCAACCACATTCACAACAGCCCCACCATTATGAGTGAATTATATTCCAGAGCTCACATCTCTTAATGCTATCACATTGTGTATATGATCTCATCACACGATAGGGGTGCATGAACAGTCTAAAATAATGAACGTTAAAGGAGAAGGAATTCCTGAAAACCCCATTGTGTTTCACATTATAATTTTGCATAGGTAACAGTTACACCTAGTTTTCCTAAGAAGAAACTATTGTTTCTGTATATTTTATTAATCTATCTACTGAATAATATTTACCATTAACTAGTTTTACAGAGATACAGTCTAGATCTGAAGAGATTACAACAGAAATGTTGAGCAGGCCTTTGCATGTTTAGTCCCATTAACTACAAACAGAAGCTATGTCATAACTGAAAGGCAGGCTTGCAGTTAGAGAAATCACCAGAGTCTCCCTTCAGCTAATTTAAATGTGATCACATATTCTTCACATCAATACGATGGGCAGGCATCCTCCAATTCCACAGAGGTCACAAAGACAGGAGTAAAATTAGGATGATGCCTTTGGCATGTAGTTGGTATTCTACAGAAACACATAGACAGACACACTTCTATTACTGCCATTGTTTTTAGTGAAAAATCAAAGAGAAAAGTGAGGTCATGTACATTATAACGTCAACATGAACAGTAATTATGTCTGAATCAATTGTGGATTAGTAAACCCAGAAGATTTAACATAAAGGACACGATGGACACGATGAAGACTGCCCTTAAAAGACATTTGGAAAACTCTAACAAAAACAAACTTCTTTCAAAATAAAAGAGAGGTTTCAGTATGTTTTTTTTTTTAAAGGCTATCATACCTTGTCTAGAAAAGGCAGTAGGGAACCAGGGAAAATAGCTTTATATTAATAGGCAATGAAATGCATTTGCTAAAGCACATTCTATTATGAAGTACTTTGAGAAGCAGGGTGAAGTTCCTGATGCTAACTTCAGGAGTGCAAAGTATCACTGACTATCTTTGCCCAGGCCTTCTACAGTTGTGACGAGGACCATATAGGATGCACACTGAGCCCTTATTATCAATGTATACTCACATCCACAATCACTTCTAATGCCTGCCCCGCCCCCCAGGCAGACTCTTCCTCTCTGTATGACAATATGTAGAAATTACCTGTTGTATTAAAAAAAAAAAAAAACTATTGTCTTCCATTTTCAAAGAGTAAAAATATTGTTACTTTGCATTCCGAGGCATGTTTTCAGCCCTTGAAACAGTGCCTAGGTCAAAACAGCTTTGTACCCTGTTCATCTCATACCACTAATATTATAGTCCTGCCTCCTCAACAGGACTAGGGATTTTACAGCAATATTTTTTCATGCCAAAAATGTACACTAAATTCATATAATTCAGTGAGGGTCTAATTTTGCCAAGCCATTACCTTCTGTCACAAATCCATTTATCTGCCCTGGAACAGTACAAGAGTTCACAGAGCCAGCTCTGGCCACTCACATGCCATTCTTCTGCAATCTATCTTTCTCTAGATAACCACACTGCTCAAGGCCTCTTCGTTAAACACATAGCTGCTGATGTTTAATAGCTAACCTTTTTTTATATTCAGCATGATTTTATATAGTTAATTACTTTTTATTTATAATATTCATGTCCTATACAACTTAAATTCTCTCAAAATAACACAGACAAAATAAAGACAATATAAACATCTGTGAATTTTCAGCCAAATGCCGCCTCCCTCTCTGCACCCCCACCTTCCTGCCTACCCTCTTTCACTGTTGCTGTATTTTCCTTCTGTTAATTCCCCCTTCCTCTCTCATGTATCATGTACCCTTTCACCCTCCTGCCCCTTCTCCCTTAACCTTTACATCATGGAAGTTATGTTACTGGAAAGTTTCTTTTGGTTTTTGTTCCTGTATGTTATTAGGAGAATCTGTGAGAACCTGACAGCTGCATTCTGGTTGACTTGAATTTGATATTACACCTCCAAGAGACAGAGAGGAGGTGACAGGAAAGGGGAAGGGAATATGACATAAAGCTAAGAGATAGGACCATTCTATATTCGTGTAACTAACTGACCTGTCGCAGGCATACTGAAACGTTCCTAGTGTACATTTCTTGTTGAAGTTACCCTCAGGATGGCTCACTGCTGTCTGTCCATGTAAAAACGAACACACTGAGAAGGTGCAAACAGTCACTTTGTTACAGTTTGGATAATTTATCTACCTCTCACTGGAAAGCCAGAGTGGGAAAGAGTATAACAGGTGATACTTCCCCTTGCCTTTCTTTTGATCTCAAATAGCCTGTAAAGCCCATATCTGGAACCCCTTGACTATTAGCCTGAGCCAGGAGTTATACAGATTTAAAAATGAACAGGTAAGAAGAGCTAGGAGTGCACAGGGATGTACTGGAATACTTCCAGAAGCAATGGGGAAAGACTAAAAACAAAAGAACCTCTGATTCTGGAGCCTCATATTGCAGGGCAGTGCACATTTTCCCTTCTTGCTTTGTAGTAGTCCTAATCTTAACAATGTATGCAAGACTCTTGACAAAAGCAGTTCAGATAACATTCTGATGAAAAGAAGGTTTCCAATGTAGCACTTGTATGAGTGTGTTAGTGAATGTTAACTTGCTTAGTAACTGGATCATGATGCAGTTCTGAGCAGCTGTCCAACATTAACAGTGTTGGGAAGATCAGATCTCAAAATCCACCTTGTGCAATAAGGGAGTGTGGAGGTGGGGGGATACATCCAGCACCATTTGTGTTCAGGAAAATACCTGAGCTTAATAACATAGAAGGAAATTAGTAGTCTCACTTATGGTGAAAACATTCACCATACATTCATGTTTTATTACATTTGCTTGGTAACCAGTGTTCACATTTAAATGTATGTATTACAATCAGCTACTTAGACTAGCTTCTACATTGTTTCTGACGTGAGACAAATCTTTCACATACCTGTAAAATGAGGAGAGAAGAATTCAGAGAAAACCCAGTTTTCTCCACCAGGAAATTTTCTTGACTATACTATCATAAGTATATAAAAATATGAACAACAGACACTACAATATACTTGTATCCAAACAGAATTGTATTTCACTTGCAAATGGCAAGTGCCCTTTACAACATAGTCTTTCCAATACTACTTCAAATTTAGAATTGTTTTCTCTGGAATGATTATAGGTAGCAGGACTGGAAACTTGCAAAAGCCACTATGCATTTTAGCTGATATTGATTGCACTTGTAAAATCTATTTACTATGGAATTATTTCCATAAATATTCTCATCATTGTCAATATAGATATGTCTATAAAATAAGTGTGTGTGTGTGTGTGTGTGTGTGTGTGTGTGTGTGTGTGTGTGTGTGACTGACACATTCATGTTACTGTGTACATGTTTCAGGTATGCATGGAGGACAGAAATAAACCTTGGATGTCCTTGTTAATCACTTCTCCATCTTGTATTTTTAGACAGGGTTTTTAACTATACCCAGTGCTCCCTGACTCAGCATGTATAGTTGGCTAGCATACAGTGGGATCCTCTTGTTTCTGAATTGATTACATGGATGTTTGGGATCCAAATTCAGATTCCAGAGCTTGTGCAGTCATCCCTTTACTGCCTGGGCTATGTCCTTGTTTACAAAACAAATGCTTCATCAAGACTATTATATTTTTGACTTTAAATTGTACTGTGGGATCATATCCATTCTTATGTTCTAAGATGCTTTCCTTTTTTTCTCAACAACAAATCCATGTTCTCCTGAATTCGATATGTTTTAGACAATGTCTATATTCATCAACTATGTGTATTGCCTTTCATATAAACTGCACAAAGTAAAACATATTTTGCGGTCATAGGCCATATCTGAAATCATTTAAATGATTTAGCAGGGAATAAGAAACAGAAAGAAGTAAGATGAAGTTATAAGATATCAAGCTAGAAAAATATATGTGTTTTACTTTTTTATTTAAGAAATTGTTTTTGGGCTGGAGAGATGGCTCAGCCGTTAAAGGCTAGGCTCACAACCAAAAATATAAGAAATTGTTTTATAGCCGGGCGGTGGTGGCGCACACCTTTTAACCCCAGCACTCGGGTGGCAGAAACAGGTGGATCTCTGTGAGTTTGAGGCCAGCCTGGGCTAGGGAGTGAATTCCAGGAAAGGCACAAAGTTACACAGGGAAACCTGTCTCAAAAAAACAAACAAACAAACAAAAAAAGAAATTGTTTTATTCATTTTACATACCAACCACGGATGCCCCTCTTATTCCTCTCTATCCCCCTAGCCTGCTCCCCTCTGCCCTACCCCATATCCCCTCCTCCAAAATAGTAAGGCTTCCCATGGGGGAGGGGATTGGTCCTGCCTCAACTAAATGCACCAGAAAATATATTTTTAAGATTGAATTGCAATAGATATTCAAATAGAATTTATGGTTAAATTTCATTAGTAAACAGCATAAAAATGGTTATAATATTAATCAATCATCTAAATGCTTTTTAGAGTAAAATGAAGTAAGCTTTTATGAAATAAAACATGCAGTACCTACTCATGAAAACCATTCTTACTATCAGCAAATAAAATAACAATATAACCCCAGACACACACATTAATGACTTTCGATAAAACATCAATAAAATATTGACTTTACATTCGGATTAACTGAGTAAATTTTCACCTCTTTGAAATATTACTACTTGAGGACTTTGGCATTTATCTTCATGTTTATGATACTGGACATGAATATAAAGAAAATGAGACTTTGAATGGACTTATCTGATTAGCAGGATCTTAGTTTTGAGATAAAGGAAGATTAACAGTTCAAGGGCGAAGCCAATACAGGATACGCTGTGACTATGAGTGCAGGCTAGACAGAGTATTAGTGAAAGCCTGTTTCAAAAAAGAGAAAAAAATCCAGGAGAAATACCTGACAAAATCTAAAGCAACTGTCTATAAGACTCCACATCATTGAAGAGTTACTCTCTTATTCAGATATACTGATCTTCCTGAGATAATAGGGCCATATAAGCCATCAAACTTATTCATGATCTAAAATCCAAATTTGGAAAAAGGACGAGTGTGTGTATGTGTGTATGTGTTTATGTTTGTATGTACTCAATTCTCAATAAATAACCATCTATACTATTGTAGATCTCTAATATTTAGATAATACAATTTTATGGGATATAGAATTAAATAAGCTTAATTATATTATGAACATGAAAATCAGCTTAAAATCCTGCTAGAATTATTAAAACACTTTTAGGTAGAAAACAAATACCTTATAACAACAATAGTATAAACTTTGGGCCAGAAAATAGCAAGTAAAAATGTGGTGATATTGTGTTCCCCAAAATATTGTGTACCCTAATAAACTTATCTGGGGTCAGAGAAGAGAACAGAACAGCCACTAGATATGGAGGCCAGAGAAGACCCCAGATAAGTTTACTAAGGTGCACAATATATTGGGGAACACAATATCACCACAAGTAAACAATTGCCTGCATATCATAGAACAAAGCAAGACAAAATGCACAGGAATATATATATATATATTCATGCACAGGAATATATATATATATATATATATATATATATATATATAATATATATCCATTTCTGTTACCTACATTTCATTTATTTACTCATGTAAAAATAGGTACAAATAGATGCAGGATTAATAAATTTCCTGCAATAACCTAAAGACTATGCACACACACACACACACACACACACACACACACACACTCACATTTCTTACCCTTTGTCCTAATCTAGAGTGTATTTTCTGCAGTCTCTCCAACATATCTCTTACTCCCAGCCTTTGTGTTTTTTGACAGTTTTTCATTCCAATACAACTTGTAACTCTTCCAGGATTAGTCAAACTCCTACATGGTGTGTTTCCATATACAGCCCATTACAACCCAGTTGCACAGCATATTTTCCTATTTAAAAATTTAGCATTTGAGAATTTCAAACTTGCAAAAGAATGCATTCTCCCCTTTCATTTCTCGAATACACACTCACCCTTTCCCCTCCTAACTTCATTCACTCTTTCAAACCTACTAAGTCCAGTTAACGCTACCACTATGTGCGGATTATGGACAGTCAATCAGGGTTCAAACCTATGAATCAAACTGAAACACTCTCCTTCCCCTGCAACCATCAATTGTCAATCAGCTCTTTGTCTAGGAGTAAGGCTTTCTAATCTCTTCTTCTCCATCCACCCTGGAACTCTTGCTGGCTTTATCTTTTTGCACGTTGTGTCCAAGCAGTCACAGTCAACCCGAGTTCATGTGTGCGATGGATCAGTCATATTGGGAAAATATTATTTCTAAGGAATCATCCACTCTGTCTGGGTTTAGTACTCTTTCAAATGTCCTTTTCCATGATGATCCTGAGAACTGGAGTATATGTGTGTTTTTTGGGGGGCAGGTGTTGTACATTTGTCCCTTTTAAAGCTGAGCGTGCCACAGTTTCTTACTCTAAATAGGTAGACAAATTGCCAGTCTCTGTATTAATTGCCATCTATTGTACAATAAAGTATTTTTGGATGAAAGCAAGAGATGGACTAATCTAGAGATGTAGAAATATATTGGTTGGATCTAATACTATGAGTATTTAGCAGATTAGTAGTTGTAGGTTACTCTTAGGTCCTCTGATAGTCCCAACCACATGCTCTTGGTCCAGTTAATAGTAGAAGTCATGAGTTTCATCTTTGAGAATTGGTCTTAAATCCAATCATAAAGGGTTTGCTAACTCCTATAACATTAGTGCCACATTTGCCCTGGCGCCAGTCATTGCTGTAGCTCACAGAATCTTAATAGTAGATACCTTATTATTTGTTTATACCTTATTGGGTGTGAATCTCCAGCTGCACAGAATAAGTACCTTCAGAAACAAGTGCAAGGTTGAATACTTCTTGGAATTATTCCTCAAAGTTATCAGAAGATCAGATGTAACCATTTGAATAAAATAGTTTACACCTACTCCGTTAAAGGTGTAGTTGTCAGGTCACAACATATCACTTATAGGTGGTTGATAGAAAGTAGACTCTCTTATTCATAAATTTATTAAGCAGAATATCTATTCCAAAATATTCCTGTACATATTATAAATATGTGCTGATATACTAAGGAAGAGAGAACTGTTAATTCTTCAACCAAAAAAATCTAAGCAATCTCTATCCTTCTAATTATCAAAACTTACCACTATGTTTTGATAGCTTAAAATGAAACAAAATCACAAACAAATGCATTTCACTAATTGGAAGATTCTGAACTAGGTGTTTATGGCAGACCTCAGGGGAAGCATAGAGTTAGTTATAGGAAGCTAGTTGTTCATATACAGATCAGTAGAAAGAGATTTGAAAATACATCAACTAAATTTTAGGTCATAGCCTCACTTCAGAATGGGGCATTCTCCATTCTCTAGGACCATGTGAGAATTATTTTCTTTCCAGTCCTTAGTAGAGTGATAGTGTTATCCTTCCATTAATATCAGTGTGATGGCTAATATTGTTTGTCATCTTGACAAGATTTAGAATCACCTAGGATACAAAGCTATAGGAATCACTGTGAGGGAAAAATCTTGATTACCTTTGTCTCTGGCAATGCATGTGAGAGAATAATTTGATTAGGTTAACCGAATTGGGAAGATCCACCCTACAGGTGGGCTTCATCATATTCTGGCATGGGTCCTAGACCATATAAAGAGAAGAAGCTGAGCACCTGTATCTGTCAGTCTTTCTCCTGACTGAGTATGGAACTTGACCAGTTGCCTCAATCTCCTGCTACTGCCCATCTGCGATGGACTATGCCCTCTATCTCTGAACCAAACTAAAGTCTTTTTCTTTGAGGTTGCTTTTATCAGGTTACATCATCATAGCAACAGGAAAAGTAATACAACACCCAGGAGCTCAATACAACTTCTCTAATTTTCAGTATGGAACAGTCTTCAAATATAATTAGAAAAGGTTTATACTGTCTAACTCTCTTTGCATAGGAGTTAGAAGGATGGTTTACAAATTTTTATATGTGCAAATGTGAAATTCAAGGTAATAAATGTTTGAATCACTAAGTTCAGAAATAATACATCTCTACAGAGAAAGCAGTGCAGGTATATACTTGCAAAATAGCTTCATAAGTACAAAGACCATGAGACTATTGTGCTGCTGTACCTATTCAGACTGGCAGTCTTGATTTACAAAGGAAAAATAAATGATAATACAAAATATGAACTTGGGTTTCTAGTCAGAGTTCTACAGAAAAATAACAGCTGTAACATATAGAGTGTTAATGTGTAATTCTGATATTTCCAAGTTCTTAAAATATTTATAGTATTACCTATAAACTTATCACTGAGTTATTTCATCGGTATAATATAATTTAAGATAGAGTATCACGATAGGAAATAAATATGATACATCTGTATTGTGGTATGACATGTTAATGCAGACCTCCAAAATTCCTCTAGTTTTTTGTGGATGCCTGTTCTTCAAAAGTCTGTCTATCGCAAGCTAGACATGTTCACACTTGCAGGTAATCCCCTCTCAGGAAGGTGAGAAAATGTAATCATGAGTTTAAGACCAGTGTGGCTATACAGAGAGACCTTTGTGAAAAAAGAAAGTCTGTCTTCCACAGTCATTATTCTTCTAAAAATATCTTCATTGTCATTTAACAGACTATCAAGATTGGAAGGAAACTCCCACTTCAGTAGTAGCTCCAGAAGTTCTTAACACTATGTCTAGGATCATCCATTAGCGAATGGAATTATAATTCTGGTCAAGAAGAATGAATACTCTGTATATGGATTCACAAATAATGTAAGTATACAAATAATGACAACAAGTGCTAACAATACAACACACATACACACACACACACACATATACACAGACACATGTGTGGATGCACACACACTTCAGAAGTAATAGTTGTGGGGGAGCAATTATTCTATAAAGTGATCAGAAAAATAAGGAACCATTGCATACAAAAAAAAAAAGACAACTTAAAACCAAAATTGACTAGTGACAATATATGAAGACAAAGACAGCTATCAAACTGATTTATTGAAGGGTCAGTCACCAAAGATGTAGCCAAGATTCCAACTAAGTCATTTGTGATGAACTACCTACATGAACTTGGGAGCTCACAACTATGAACAAAGAACATTATGGTTTTGTTACTTCCTGCTGAGATATCTAGCATATATATGATTCAAGATCTTCAAAATATAGGCATCATTTCAAGAGCTCCTAACTATGTACCCTTAAAACTTTTAGGTGATAGAATTTGATATTTATATTAAAATTTATGGGGCATATTATAAGCACACATATGACTTAACACATGACAAGTACATCATATACAATTGGCTTCCTAATTTATATTCTTATGATGATGAAAACCCATTAAATGATACACAGAATCTTTTGAAACATTCTCATTTTTGATTATTTGTATGAAAAGGAAGACATCTGCAATTAGGATCTAATTAAGTAAAACAAGCTCTACATCATAATAGCGTATGTATAAAATAATAATAATGGCATAATTTTTAGCATAAAAGAAATATAAGGATTGAAAATATTTTTAGTATATATAGGAAGAGAAGGTTCTAAAATCATTATTGATGAGGAATATTTCAATATTTAACTCTATCTCTCCAAAACTACCTTCAGACACTTGAAATAATATTGAATCTACATGCTGCTCTATTTCTTTCTTTTAATTTTGTTCTACAAGATGTCTGAGACACAGTTAAAAAATTAATTGCAGGCGAAACTTTACTGTAAAACAACAATTGTGTGTATATGTGAGAATCCATATGCAAGTTGCTTCTGAAAGATAACCCCTGAAAAAATTTTACAAATTTGTATGTAGAAAATATAACTTGGATGTAGTATGAAAATAAGTGTAATGTATATTACACAGGTAAATTATTAAATGTTGTCTATGCTAACTAAGGAGCAGGGTCTTGAAGCAGAGTGGCCCAGCCCCCTTCAATCTCAAGAATGTTTAAGCCAAATATTCTGAAAAAGCATCTGTCCTGTGTCATGCTACTCCTCTTGCCGCGTAAGAGGTAGGGGAAAAACAGTAGGCGGCTCAGGTTACTTTTTTCCCCAACATAATATTTTTATTGATTATTTGGGAGTTTCACATAATGCACCCTGATCACATTCACTTCCCAATCCTCCCAGGTCCACCTTCCACCCTAGTGATATCCCCCCAGAATAAAAGAAGGAGGGGGAAAAGTCCAATTCTTTGTTGTTGTCCGTATACTCACTGAGGATGGTCAAACTCCCAGTGTCCAGCCCCTTAAAGAAAACTGAGTCCTTCCCCACCCCTACCCATACCAGAAACCATCAGTTGTGAAGAGCTACACTTTAGCATCCTTATCATAATTTTAAGAGTTCTCCTCGATGGCTTCCTGACTAAGCTAAAGTTCTTAAAAGCAGAACATAATACCCTTGAGAACAGCTGGAAGGTAAAATATCCAACTCAGGTTACTAGTGTTTAACCCATCACATAAAAATACCTACAATAAGAGCCCTGCAGTCATGGGATCCATATCTAGGGAGAATAACTCAATTGGGAACTCTCACTGACTGCCTAAACTGCCCCACTCAGTTTGGGCTGGTTGATTTAAGTATCTGATTTGATGATGTTACCTGTCTGCTGCTATTCATTCTCTACTTGAAAGTCCAATCTACCGGCATTGTCTGTTCTATCTTGGACTTTTTGGACTACAAAATCCAGCTGACTGCTTGACCAGGGTTTCTTTAGTGTAATTCTCCTAGATAGTGATAAGTCCAAGACTTGATGATCCTGCCTTTTGTTTGATTTCTCAACTGGTTTACTCTAGTTGTCTGTGTTCAGTAATTTGAACCCCTGATTTGATTATCTGATGGTTCTATTTATCTACTACTTGTTGTTTTATTTTTTTATTCCTGTTAGATGTATATTTAATGAACTCATCTATTTGAAAACCAAAAGCACAATTATTATATATCACTATCTGTATAGAATAATAAGTATCATAATAGCAAAGAACAATGAGTTTAAGGAGAAAATTCTGAAATAACATCTTGGATATGTTTTATGATTAAATAGATATAAGTTTCAGGTCATTCACTCAAGAAATACTGACTATATACCAATGTTCTGGGAACCATGACAATACTGGATTCTTGTGTATAGTACATAAACACAGAAACATTTTTATTTTTCAAGACACACACATGTGAGAGGAAGGCACAAGGAGAGAGAGAGAAAAGCAAGGGGAGAGGAATAATGGTGTCTTAGACCAAAATAGTAGGGCTGGAACTGATGTGATGTGTTCTTAGTATTAGAAACTACATGTCGTCTTGAGGCTGAATTGGTATATTCTGCTAATGCTTCATTATACAGGCAGTATTCTTAGACAGAACAAAATCAATAATGACCCAAATACTTTAGGAATCTGATGATGAAAAATTACCATTACCAAGTGTTAGGCAAAATTATATGAAGTGTATAAGTAAAGATGGGAGATAATATGAGATGAAATGTGTACATAGTTTTCATATACCAGTATATGGCCATAAAGAATCTTAAATGTGTGAACATTTGGTCTAGGCATAGATCCTGATTAAATATCTAAAATTAATGTAAAAGACCAATGATATTTGAGAATACAAAATTAGATGATATCACCAATCAGTACGATCAGAAAAAAGAATATAAATATGTATGGACTGATATTTAGATGGGCTTTCTGGCTACTGGAATGTTTCTTGGAATTGCATATATATATATATATGTATGTATGTATATATATGTGTGTGTGTGTGTGTGTGTGTGTGTGCATTTATATGTTTATATGTTCTAAAGCCATGATTTGAGAGTAGGGAGTCTGACAGAAAGATGAAAATAGGATATATGAATCTGAGGAACTATGAATTAAAATCATTCACTTGATACTGAAGGGTATAAATATAACACAAGCCTGTTCAATTAAAACCGGGTTCCATATGTTCTTCAGGCCACATTCAGTTGCAAATATTGCTTGCCCAGAAAAGAGTGGAAGATAGTTTTAATCATGGCTTGTTTATTTCCCAAAATGAAGCAAGCAAAAGGGAAATGGGTTGGGATTATAAGGCAGGTTGTTGTAACAACTACAGACTTTCCTTTGGAGAAGAAAAGAAATATGAGCACAAAACATGAGAGGTACAGTGAGTTTGTATAATCAATGATTTGGAGGTTAATCAGAGATTGGAAGATTATTAAAGTTAGAAAGAAAAGTAGTGATTGGTTAGATGATAGCAGGAATGTCATGGAAAGTCTACAATATTGGTAGTGTTAAAGCTTATGGTATAACTATTAGTGTTCAATGGCAACATTACAAAGGGCAAAGTCATTAGTATAGACAAAGTAAAAATCTGAGAGCCCAGGTATAGAAGTCATTTAGAAAATCACCATGAATCATAAGAGAAAGGGGATTAGAAAAAATGATTGGGATATAAGTGTGTGTAATTTAAGAAATAAGCTTCAAGCTTTGTTTTGTAGGGAGTATAGATGGGCAACACTGACACAAAATAAGGAATACCAGTATCAAATGTAAACCCAGTGATATGAAAGATAGGTTGATGGACATCTATTATGGAGGATGCAAGGGACACTTGTCATCAAAAGCAGACAGTCTCTCTCTCTCACACACACACACAAAACAAAGAAAATAAACACTATAAAAGAAATGTTTGGGAAGAGTATATTTGTTGGTTACTTGGTGTGAAAAAAATTAGTGATTCTTTTTTCTGACCTGAGCAGGGGAAATAGAAACAGAAAAGGAGTTATGCTAGGCTGGCAAGGGATCAGAGAGCTAGAAAAAGCACAGAATTCTTGTGCACTTTACATAGACTTTCTGTATTTGTGAAAGCAATAATGTACCCTATGAGGAGTAAATATGATACAAATGTAAAGTTGTTACCAGTACCTGGAAGAGCTGAAGTGGATATAGCATGAGCTATATCCATTCTCATTATCTTTATCACTCAGTCTGAAAATGATAATGATTGCATTAGAAATAAGATAGATAATTTTCTAGGAATCAAAAATTTCTTCCTAGAAGTGCATCTTTTAAATTACAATGTAAGCTGATGAGGAAATAAGAACCATTACAAAGAAAAAAAATCATCTAGCAAACAACTTTTTTTTTTCAAAACAATGACAGTTATTTTCTCTCTTGCCTTAGAACTTAGGTTTCTTGACTATGTTTCAATGATTCTACAGCATTTGACATGTTGATGATTTTGATGAAAAGATGAGCAGAATCAAAATGACATTTTACATGTCAGCAGTAAGAAATAGAAAAGAGATTTAAGATTCGCAGCATTTTTTCCCCTAAATCAACTTAGGTATGTAGTTTTGTTTCATGAGAGGTAACTCTTTTCACTCCACAGAAAATTAAGTTGGTAGCAGGTATTTCTGTGTTGAAGTATCTTTTATGCTGAAATCTATTATATATTCCAAAAACAGACAAATGCTCCCAATGTATGCTATGACCTACCAGTAAATGCCATGTGTTGAGGCTTCAATTTATAACATCCTCCTAGTCCATGGTTTCCCCAAGGGTCACATTTTTTGCTTTCCCTAGCTCCCTTGACCTTCTCTCTGGAGACTGTCCTTTGCAAATGTTCTGCAGTCTATTACAACTCTCTTCCGTGTTAATTAAAATGACACCCAAATCATTTGGGGGGACTGGCTTCCATAGATGCATTGCTCCAAACTACTTGTAATTAATGCTCTACTCAACACTAGCAGTAGCCATATCATCAGCCATGAAGGTACTCAGAAGATTAATGAAACTGAATGAAATAAATGGAGCTGTAATTCGGGAGGACAAGCTAAACAGCCCCACTATGCAGACACTGCCAAAACTAGCAGACTGTAGCTCATCTCTTATTGAGCAGTGACAGTAAACATTCATCAAGCGAAGGAAAATAATGTGCCAGCCTTAAAATGATATCTCATTCTATGCATAGAGACAAGAACACTCTGGCTTGTCTTTTCTAATTAACTGTAAATAACAATGAGACTACGTTACACTGCATACAGATATTTTCCAGCCAGTTCAAGTGCAAGAAGTATGTCCTCAAACTGCTTGATTAGGGAGCAAGCCACATGTAAAAACAGATGGACAGCTAATAAGCCATACTGTAAATCTAAGCAATATGGAATGACTGGCGAGAGATGTTACAATTCCAGTGAACTTATCCCCTGAAATACACAGCAAATCTGAACCCTAATTACAGTGCCTCAGCCCATTTCCTAATCAGATTGCCACATAAAAAGGATCTCATCATTTGAAGGGAGAAGTTGGAATCTTTGGTTCTTCTGTAGTAATCACAATTCTTACCCACGGTGCAGCTTAGAGGGCAAAGCTGCTTGGGATTTGGAGGGAGCAATGAGCTGATAGCAATAAGGTGGTACCTGTCTCCAAAAATTAGTTGAAGTTATCAAGTGAGTGTATACTGACCAGGAATTTACAAATCGAACATTAAAAAATAATTTCAGCAGAGGCATGTCATGAATCAAATTAGTAAAACTTCTTTTCGTGGCTACTCTGATTTTAGAGACTCTATAATTTCTATTTGCTTCTGTCACATGATATGATATGACTTGGTGCAAAAATATAGTCTCCAAATTTAGGGTTGTGGATAAATGGAAATGTGATTTATTATCTGTTCATTGCTATCATCTCCTCAGAGTCACTCTGTTCTCACTTGCCCATACACTGAGGTGATGATGGCCCTCACACAGAACCCTTGGGTACTTACGTTTTTACTTCACTACTTAGTTGTATACTTTGCCAAGCAGAAGCTACCCTTAAATTGTTCCCTAATCCTTTGCTCAACTCATCAATTAAATAGAGTGTATTAGACACTGAAAGAGAGGAGTGTGTAAGAATCAACAAACTGGGCCCAGATTTTAGGAAAATATAAAACTTGTAGATGAGCCACGTGCATGTTGCATAAGCAATGAAACTCTATCTACATATACATATTGCATTCATTTTATAGTAAAATGTTATGTGTCTACTGTAAGAATTTTAAAAAGTAGGGGCTAGAGAGATGGCTCAGCAGTTAAGAGCACTGGCTGCTCTTGCAGAGGATCTTGGTTCAATTCCCAGCACCCACATGGCAGCTCACAAGTGTCTGTAACTCCTGTTCCAGGGGATCTAACACCTTCACAACAATGCACAAAAAATAAACTTAAACAATTAATTCTAAAACTAAAGGCAACCAAGATATGTAATTAAAATTATTTGCAATTTCGTAATTCTAACACAGAAACTGTCAAAAATTTTGTATATTTTAATTATGTAAACATACAAAAATATATACATTTTAACAAACATAATGATGAATAATAGTGCATTGGTATTTTTAAAATTCAGTAATAATTCAGTCCATGACTTGTCTGATTTTTCTTCTAGACTATAGATCCAAATAGTGTATCTGTTTCCCCTTCCCCAGTGGTATATTGCAAGACCTGGAATGTTTTGAATTACAGGTACTTAATTAGATCAAAATAGCATATTACATTTTTTTTTCAGGTGGCACAAAGAATTCCATGGGCTAGAGAGATGGTTCAGTGGCTAAGAGCATTGTCTGCTCTTTGAAAGGACCAAGGTTCAATTCCCATTACCCAAATAGGAGCTTATAACTGTCTATAACTCTATTTCTGGGGTATTGTACCCCCTCTTGTGGTCTCCATGGGTACAAAGCATGCATATGGTACTCAGACACACATGTACTAAAAAAAAAATCAAAAGAAAAAGAAAAACATACACATAAATTGTGTGTCCATATGCGTGTGTCTATATGTGTGCACGTGTGTGTGTGCATTTGTGTCTGCATTGTATGTGTTCATGTGCATGTGTCTTTGTGTCTGTGTGTGTTCATGTGTGTGTCTGTGTGTTCTGTGTGTATGTTTGCATGTATGTGTGTGCTGTGTGTGTGTGCGTGTGCGTGAGCGTGTGTGTGTGTGTGTGTGTGTGTGTGTGTGTGTGTGTGTGTGATTCCAATCATATAACAAGTTGCTTAGGTAAGAGTCAGGGGAAAAATTCTGGAATACTATGTGGCTAAAAGGAAAGTTTGAAATCTATTATATGGTAAGTTACCTAATTTTACTTAATGGAAAGAAGAGCTATGCTTTGTATTGCTGCTAATAAACACATCCTAACAGATTTTCATTTTCACTTTTCAATTCTGTTTCACCCATGTGAATAAAAGTATAAGGAAGATTTTCAAAATATTTCTGCCAGTTTGATTATCTATCTATCTATTTATCTATCTGTCTATCTATCTATCTATCTATCTATCTATCTATCTATCTATCTATCTATCTGTTTATCTGTCTGTCTAACTTATACTGAGAAGCATGAAATTTTATCCACCAGGCAACCAAAAGAGTAATGAAAAATTGAAATTATGAAAGATATTGAAGCCTTGCTTGTGAAGTTCCCAGTCTACAGTGTATCTATGATGTAAAGAGAAGACCGTGGTTTCCTACTGCTTGTGCTGAAGCAGTAAGAGGAAACCCTAACTTAACACAGAGAAAGTTGTTTCTGGTGATAAGCAAAACCTATGCATCTTAGAATTCTAATTTATGTTCACTAAATGTTGACTGTGATGTGCTGCCCAAAACGTTCAGATTGGCTTTAAAGAAAGAATCTCTATTCTCATTGCTTCCCCAAACTTATTCATCTCTGAAATTAGAGAACACTCTGTGGAAATGACTCACCTAGGACTATAGTTATAGTTTAGGCAATAGTGTCTCTTTGTGAAAGTCTCATTTTTTTCATCTTAATTTCTGTTAAATTTCTGCTTCTTCAGTACCCCAGTCTTTGCAAGCTAAGACAATAAAATTTAAAATAAGGATGTTTGAGGAGTTAAGAGGGAAATAAGCACAACTGTAGCTATTTTAAAGTTTTATGGAAGTAATTATTTGGCTTTCATCGTTTCTCTCTCCAGGTTCAGTTTCCTGTCCATGTAAGTGGCCATCTATAAAGACAAAGAAACTAGGGGAAAAAACATCAAATTTCACACAGCCATGTTACAATATTATTACATACTGTTAAAAGATTAGCTAATATGACCAAATATGTGACCTGTAGAAGACAGTCAGATACTCCTGAGAGTTATAATGATTCAAAAATGCCTTATTTGTCAAATGTCTAGGGCTGAAGAGATTGCTCAGTAATAAGGAGCACTTGCTGCTCTTGAACAGGACATAGGTTCCATTCACAGTACCCACATATTGCTTCAAAACCTTCTATCATCATGTTCCAGGGGTTTTGAGGCCCTTTTTTGGCCTCCATGGGCAGCATGAGTGCATGTGGTATACAAATATCCATTCAGAAAAACTACTTGTACACATAAAATAAAAATGAAAATTTAAATTTCTGAAATTTCAATGTAATATTATTTTTGTTGAGTTCAGAAAAAAAGAGCTAGGATAGGAAAATGAGTTCCTTATATAATTGTAAATTAAATTATGATAATTGCTAAGTATAAGGAAGAGTTGTCTAAGAAGGAACTTGAAGAAAATAGTAAACAATACAATTTAATATGTATCTTAATCAGAAAGAATTGTATTTATGTATCTTGCTCTAAAGAAATGAGTCTGTAATTTAAGGTAAAATACATTCCTAAAAATCCAAACATTTTCCAAGATAAGCAAGCTTAAAAGTACATCATTAAGCAAAGTAGTGTCTGAATTGTTCAATTACAGCAGAGCTGGAATCTTCTGGAAAAGATGCCATATTTAAAGTTTCTTTTGTAGAAACTGTAATATCATTATTCCTTCTGCTTCCCTTGAAATGTACGATGTATTTAGTATTCCTGTCACTTCTCATGCTAGAGTGCCTTCAATTTTAAAATGATGACAACAGGATGTATGAAAGTATCTCAGCAAAGAACTGAGATTCCATGGTGACTGTTTCAAACACTGAGGTTCTGTACAATGCATGTCAAAACATGGAGGGCTTTCTGTCCTTTAAATCCTGTTCTGTCTACACCTGTCCCCAAAGCAAATGGTATTACTAATTAATCAATTCTTTTGGGACTTGATTGTATGTGAAATGTGATATTCTAGGTCTTAACTTGGAATTAAAATACAGAAATCCACTATTGTTTTATTTTTCCCTAGTACAAAAGACATACATATTGCAAAGTGTTAATTTAGTATTGCACAGTTTGTAGCTTAGTGGGTAACAGCTACCCGAGGTCTACACCTTCCGTTGTCACTAAGTGGTTTTGCGAACAGGAGAGTGCTACTCTATTCTGGTGTACTGTTTACTGCTCTCTGAAAATTTAATGAATTGATAAAAGTATATTTATCATGAGGTTTTTCTTTGTCTCAATCCGATTTAACTACTAAAGGGAAGGCTCTGAGGTTTAGTTGAGGAAAAAAAAAAGGACTCTATTGTGTACAATACACTTTGGTCACATTGTGTATCCCATCTCACTTGAAATTCCACCTGCTTTTTTAATTATTCTGCTATAAGGGTGTCATGGTAAAAATACTGACTCAGATAACAAATCTTCTAGCAGGACTGGGTTAAGGTATAACAATGACTCTGAAGTTTAGTGGGATCTATGGATCTCTGAGTTGGTTCCTGAAATCAAGGAATTGTGACCACAAGTAATTCTTGGTACAGTATTCTTCAGAGAAATTATCTACTATTGGAAACCATGGAGTACTTCAGGAACAGTACCATTAGGTTCAAGATCAGTAGGAATGAGTTTTGAAAAATACAAGCAAAAGAATAAAACAAACAAACCAAAAAACACAGATAATTTTCTACTAGGAACAAATATAAAATTAATTCATATATAAATTTTGTAAACTATGCTGTTTTATGTAGATATAAGTGAAAATATAAACCAATAAGATGCCCCTATAATTATAATTAACAACATTTTTCTACAATGACAAATACAGAATGTGTATAAACATCTATTGTCCTCAAGTTCCATCAGAATTATAGGATTTTTGGTGTTATCATGTAGTCAAACTTCCATTTGATTGAGGTGTAGGCCTGACTGAAAAGTAATAATTCACCTGTAAGTTGGTGAAGTATAGTATCCTGTTAGGGAGTGAAAATTATGCCAAAGAAATCTTTGTAACTGATCAAATAAGCGATTTCCTAAAATTTCATGCTTGATTTATTATCAGACTGATTTAGCAGCATTTAAAACAAATAAAGGCACACTGAGAAAGTACATTCATAGATATTAGAAAGTGATTGTCTCTAAAATCCCTTGTAATGTTAAGTGCATTTAATGTTTAGATTCATAATATAATACTCTGGATGTTAATAACCATGCTGTATTGGGAAGTTAAAATGCTGAGTTCTAATATCAACCCTGGACTAATATCTTCACAAATTTGCTTAGGCTCAGTTTCTGTTATAAAATGAGTGAATTTCTATATTGATGAAAAAATTGTTTCTTCAAACAATGAAGGCATACACACAGCGAATGTGCCTGCTCTTCTTTTAAGTTGTAGAACTAGGCTGCTGGGTACATACTATGAAATATAACCATGGTCACTTTCTCTAAAAGCCTCATAAGAAATCAGGAAACAAAATGATCTAAAATAAGTTAAGGTAAAACTATTTATTTTTTTAATTCGTCAGGCTAATTAGCTCTTCAGTCATATTTTTCAGCAAATTCAGATAAACATTTTTTTTCTTCATCCTCTTCAAATGAATTTAGTTTTTACACATTTCACTGGCTCATCATGAGTTGGTTATGTCTCAACAGTTTGTCCAGCTTCCTGTATAATCATGTTCCCAGTTACTTAAGTACTATCATTACACTATAAGGCTTTAGTGAGAGCCATTCTACAAAATAACCATAATGAGACTTCTACATTTAAGTGTAAAAACATAATATGAGTCTCTTTTTTGTGTGTTTAGTCCCATGAGAAAACCTGCATTTCAAATGGAAAGCAAAAAAGTTCATCCCACTTAAAGAGCTAATAGGCTTCATTTTTGATAAAATTTTAATGTAAATCTGTGTTCTCTCATTTTTTATTTTCTGATTTCTAAACTCAAAGCATTTATAATTAATTAAATCTCATGGACATCATCTGATATTGTTTTGCTAAACCAATTTCTAGCCTTGGAAGAGGTAGCCTAGCTCTACAGTATGAACAATTGAGCTGAAATTAAACAATTGAGCTGAAATTAAGTATCAAATATATTTTAAATGGCGAAAATTAACAACTGAGAGTAATATTTACTCTACAGAGGACTTTGCTGAAGTAATTGAAACCAATATCATATGGAATTTTAGTAAACAATAATATAAGCTGTTTGTTACTACATTTTTATCAGATAATATAGTCTATACCAAGAACTCATACTTATTTATTTATTTTTATCACTAAATTATAGGCTCCTTGAAGGTAGAAATAGTGTTCAACTTGATAACTCCAAGGGTTAGGTAGTAACCAAAAACAATAAATCTAAGTGAATAAAAATATAACAAATGCAGAAATATAACATTCCTTATTATTTATGTTTATCTTTTCTATTATGACACTACTATGACATAGTGTACTGCCAATGACAGAGTCATGATGATGACCAATAAAAACAAAAACAAGCAAAAAGAATGGTGGTGGTGAAAACACCTCAGTTCTCGACACAGTGCAATTTTGAATCATTCTGGTTCTTTCAATGCATTTTCAGCAATACTTTAAGCTTCTGCAGAACCAAAAGCTTTTAGAGGTAAATGCATCAATTACACATAATCTTGTGATACAATCCTGCCGTGAATCCTTAGTCATTCATCCCCAGCCCACAGAATGCCATCTGCTTATTTTGGATGTACCTTGTTACAAAGAGAACTAGTGGAAATAAGTCTCATACTGATTTCATTCCTTTGAATAAGTTACTTTAAAGTATATTTTTGTTTTCAATGATACTATTGTTCTTATGTTTTCTATGGTATTATTGACAATACATGTTCAAGTTTGGGCAAAGATATAAACATTCTGACTTATTGGGTGAGTTATCTTACATGTATACTCTCTGCTGATTCAAAAAAAATGAAATGAATTAATTCTAGAAAGCTCTAAATTTGTCCACTGACCACATTCTTAATTTGATTTTTCTCCTGAGGTTACTCTTTTATATTTGTGGGCAACATTTATACTCTTGAATAAAATTCCAGCATTGTAAGGGTGGGGTTTGAACAATTCATCTCATAAAAAAGTCTTTCTAGAATAAGGTGAAATCTGGGTAATTTAAAGATAGACTATGTAGCCAAGAATGCACTGCATTTTTTCATCAATAGTGACTACTCAAAGGAGAAACAGAATGATAATCCTATTCTTGCTTGTCTATACTTAAATATTGTGAGTCAAATAATTTATAATAAGCATTTAAGAAGGCTAAACACACTTTAAATATTTCTGCAATTATTTCATCCTTTGACATTTATAATATCTGTGTGAACACAATAAATAAATCTAGGACATGAGTTTTCTTTTGTATATAACATGGAAGAGTAAAATAAAAATTGAGGCTCAGTTGGCTGTCAAACTGTTCAGAAGGGAAGTGGCTCAACCCACATCTGAATTGTGTGCACTTATATTGGATTTCTTCCATTTGACGACACAGATACAAGAGGCCTTTGTTAAAAACAAATATTGAAACTAGAATTTTTTCATTAAACTGCCAGTTTGGCATAACACAAGGCAAAATACTGTTTCCTGGTACAGTATGTAAATTTACTTAGAAAATGGTAGTCACCAAAACACAATAATGTTTCATTTGTATGTGTTGGTAGTGTGGACCCTAAGGCAGTAGGGCCTAGAATCAGGAAATTAAGTCACTGACAGCTCTGCCCTCAGAGCGACTGAGGCTAGTCTCACACAAAAAGTTAGTGGTTCTCTAAGAACTAATTGTAATAAAAACAATTAACCTGAGTCTTAGTTTTCTCTCTGGCTTTCTGCCTCATAGTATCCCTTTGCCTTAAGGATGCTCCTTTCATTGTCATGCCACCTTGGGCTATAGCCAAAAAGAACCTCTCCAGAGGGGAGCAGATGTGAGTATCACTCTCTTGAACCTTCATAACCTCAAGACTCAAGAAGCTAAAGTGACATATAAACTTTACAAATATTCTGGTTTCATATGTTTTATTGTAGCAATAGCAAACAGGGTGGTATATTATGCCTTTGATAGAGAAACATATGGTCTACCACAAAGACTGAAAATGGTTTGAATATGCCCAGCTCTCAACTCTTCCCTCTATTCTTCTTACCAAAATAAAATCACATTTCTTAAAACCATGGTAGTAGCCCCTGGAAATGTCTATTTCCCCACCAACCTAATCTCTGTTCCCTGCCACAGTTCTTCTTCAAAATGCCAGCAGGGCTTCTATTGGACTCACTGTTTACTTTTCCACTGTGGCTTTCTATGTTCCATGTATTTCATTGCTCCCTCAGTTCCTAAAACCACTCTAAGCTCTTCTTCATCTCAGAGTTTTCACATCATTCTTTCTTTTCTTTGGAATGTGCCCCTCACCTGACCTCTGCACCATCTCAGCATACCTACTCATCTTCAGCCTAAAATCTTGGCTCTGCTCCAAACCTCAACAATGTAATCAAGTCCCCTGCTTTCAGATACTTGTTTCTGTTACCTGAAAAATTTATATTCATATGTAAAATTTCATATGCACATATAATTTTTCAGGTAAAATAACTATACACAAAATAAGAATAATATTTATACATACAAATATATTATATATTCACTGCAAACAGGCAAAAAAAGTGGTAAGCACTATTTAGGTTCTTTGATAAGAGATAAACTGATGTGTGTTACATTTCTATAGTGAATTCACAGTTTCTAGGACACTGAAGCATAGATTCAAGCCAAATTTGGTGGGATATTTCCCACACTTGGGAAGCTGAAGCTGAAACACCATGAATTTGAAATCAGTCCAAGCAATAAGATAACATCCAGTCAACCTAAAATTTGAATTCTGCCTGAGATATGAAGAGACACCTAGTCCCCCAAACAGTCAAACAACAACAACATGTGTGTGTGTGTAAATATGTGCGAGAGAAAGAGAGAGAGAGAGAGAGAGAGAGAGAGAGAGAGAGAGAGAGAGAGAGAGAAGTCAGAAGGGTGGGAGAATTCCCATGATCATATCACAAAAGACAGAAACTAAACTACACAGTGTTGATTTTATTTGCAATATCACATAATTTTGATTCATTTATTAAATATAATTAATTTTTAAAATAATTAAAAGAACAATTACAGCATGGATTTTTAAGAGATACTTTTTCATATACTAGAATATTACTCACAAGGGTAATGAGGATTACATTAAAGCAAAGTCTGATGGTCAGATTCATGTAGGGTTCTATGATTTAATGGCATCTTTATTTTCTTGAGCTGACAAAGAAACTGTGACTCTTTTTGCGTTTGAAGAGGAAAAAAGGAAAACATGTGAAACAGCTTTGATTTATCAAAAATGTAAAAGAACAAATCCCAAAACTCAGGACAAGAACAACTTCTCCATGAGCATTTGCTATGTGAGAATATTAACTGATCTCTTGGAAGTATGCAGAATAGTAGTAACATGTTTCCTCCTGGCTTTCAGGGAATCCTATTTTCTAGAATTCTCCTACTTTGTTGGTCATGCTTAAGTCTCCTTTTTGGTATGTCAAATCCTCTGCTTCATCTCTCATGGTAGGGTTGTATATTTTCTCCTTTCCAATCTCTTTGATGACTACATAGGCTGAAATATTCCCATCATATGAGTATTGGTGACTTAATTCAAGCTGCCAGTTTGAGTGGCAAACAAATTACATGGCTCCATAACTGAAGAATCTTTATAACACCTTTATCCTTCTATCATTGTCTTTCAGAATTAACTACTTTATTTTATCCTCAACTATGATATATATATATATATATATATATATATATATATATATATTTCTATCTTTATGTCTCAGTATAATTTTTAAGACATTTCTCAGTGACTGTATTTTTCTTTTCATTCTAAATTTAGCTTAAAGGTGAATTATCTAATAATTAGAATATATAAATAACAATATACTTATTTTTACTTCTTACATTATCCTTTTAAATTTCCATGGTAGCACTTATCATTTTCTTAATACTCATTTGTCATTCATTCATTAATTCTCTGTTCTTTAACTTGAAAATGAAATCCTTGAGAACAAGGAACTTGTCTAGGTTATTTAACTCTATCATTCAAGGGATACATAGTGGGCAGCATTCATTCATTGTCTAAGTTAGCTGTAGTTTCTATATGCTTTTTAATCATTTAACACCATAATAATCTGTCCTTTCGTTCACTCTTCTGATAATTTAGAGAGGATTTGAACTAATCTTTCTACTGCAAATTTGCATATGATTAGAATATAATTAAATATGTAAATATATTTTTTAGAAAAATACTACTGAGGTAAGAGGTAAAGAGAGATGAGGGGGTGTGTGCTAAGCTAAAATATATAATTTATTTTTACTATGTGATTATCATAATACTTTCAAGTGACTCTCAATAAATAAATATTTTCATTGGAAATGACATAGATGATGCTTTTTTCCATTAATGAATACATTTGAATGTAAAAATGTGAAATGTAAATGTGCTTCTTTTCAAACCCTCCTTTGGTGATGTGCAATCATTTCCTATTGTTCTGGGTACATCATACTTAAACTATGCCCTATTCACCTGACAAAATCAGGTTTCTTAGAGTATGAAGGCTGTCTGTGTAAATCTCTATGCATAAGAGCTCATTTAAATACTCAGTGGAAAGCCTATCACCACAAACTGTCATAATCACACATACTAGCACAAAGTTAGTATGTGTATCTGTCACTTACCAATCCTGAAGAGAGTCTAACACACTCTTTTAAACAGTAGACTCTATAATAGGGAACTAATTTCCCAGGAATGGATACTTTTCATTGTTTTTAGGGTTCAGACTTCAAGACTAATGTGGTTCATGCTATGAAAATAAAGGGAAAGAAGAGATATGTGTCCCCTGTAAACTAGGATTTCAACCCAATCAAGATGTGGAGAAGGCAACCAGATGGCATGAAAAAGGAGGTACTTAAGGCTGAGGAGGGAACCTTTGTATAAAATGTATGTCATGGACAATGTTGGCGTCTATGTTGATATTTATGACTGATATTTCTACCAATTCTAAGTAGTAGACAACAAGGAAAGAACTCTGTGTCAACAGAACTATAGGTAGTTATATGGAGGTCCTCTACATTGTTATGTTATAACAGAGTTGATCTCATCACTTACCTAGACTACTTTGGATATTGAAGGGTTTCTACACTTGTAATAGTGAGCATGGCCACATAAAAGGGAGATCACTGAATTCCATTGATTCTTTACTCATTTTCCTTCTTTCTTCCTTTCTCCTTCCTTGATTTCTTTACTTGATAAGTATTTAATGAGAATGAACCTTCTGTGTTGTCAGACATGGAAAATAGAGCAATACAGAATCAATCAGTGGTTCTACGGTCAGAAAACAAATCATCAAATTAATAAGGTAACTGTGTTTTGTAGCAAATGGTGTAAACCAAAGGTTCTGGGTTAAAAAAAATGGTCTAACAATTGGATGATGAGTCTAGGTTCTAAGTCAAGGAGGGGAGCTCCTAAACTGAAATATGAAAAGTAACA
Organism: Peromyscus eremicus; assembly: GCF_949786415.1. Taxonomy (NCBI): domain Eukaryota; kingdom Metazoa; phylum Chordata; class Mammalia; order Rodentia; family Cricetidae; genus Peromyscus; species Peromyscus eremicus. The sequence continues at coordinate 58,179,702 of NC_081417.1, forward strand.
AGTGTAGACACACACAATAAGAAATATTCAACTGAAGGGAACACAAAGGCCTAGAAGCAGAAATCTGCATTGTGTATGAGAAGTGGAAGGTCAACATGATTATAGAAAATTTACCATAGGGAGCTTATTATATGAAAATGTGAATAGATGCAGGAGAAAAATATAATGACCAGGTGATACATGTATAGTATCTACAGATAACAAGCCAAGCATTATGATAAAGAGTATTTCTTTCCATGTGCCTATGTGGAACACTTAAATGGAGCCAGGTTTTAATAACAGCACGAGTCCACATATAACCAGGGAAAATCACACATAGTGAACTTTAAGGTTTAACCCAAACTCTAAGTCACCTCCTGGGTTATCTCCAGGAGCCATTATGCATGTCCACAATCGCTAGAGACTCTAACACAAAAAAAGCATGAACAGAGAATATGGATACGGAAGTAGGCACTTACAGTTACGGTTAATGTGTATAGTTAAAGATATTTTTAGAAAGGGAAATAAAACCCTTAAGGTACAAAATTTGACATTTCTAAAGCTACATACAGTGTTAGGAAAGTTTAAACAATCCAGTAATGGTTCTATCATCTATAAAACACAAGAGTAAGTTTAACTAGTCTTCAAATTTTCATTTGCTCTCACAAAGTAGCAATGTGCACAGTGTTTCTTTTAATTAAGAAGTGGATGAGAAAAAAATTGTGCCTCTGGGCTACTTAAAACAGGACATAGATAAATTTAAAGAATCCTTTCCCAGCCGTAATGCAAACAAATCTTCATACACTATCAGAAATCTTCAGACATTTATGATGAAAGCCTATGATGAAAGTTTACAATGTTTACATTTAGTTAAATGAATAAACTTTCATTATATGACTCATGATTGTGATTCCATCTACAAAGATTTATAGTTATTTTTGATTTTCTTATAAACAAGGTACATACATCAAAAGGAAAATTAGCTAGGTGGTGGTAGCACCCGCCTTTCATCCCAGCACTCGAGAGACAGAGGCAGGTGGATCTCTGTGAGTTCGAGGCCAGCCTGGTCTCCAAAGCGAGTTCCAGGAAAGGTGCAAAGCTACACAGAGAAACCCTGTCTCAAAAAAACCAAAAAAGAAAAAGAAAAAAAAAGGAAAATTTAAGCCTATTTTAAAAATCTACTTTTATTTTCTGGGATAGGAGTCTAGGAAGCCATTATAGGAGCAAAGAAGCTGTTCACTAAAGTACTTATTATTTCTTTGTGTAGTAATTTTTCAATGTCATAATTTAGAAATGACCAACATGAATAAAACTGAGGAACTAGAATGAAATTCTAGGTACATTCTAAAACCAAAATTGGAGTGTTGTTTTCATTTGAATGATAAGGAGATGGGAGAAGAGCCAAACCATGATACAGACTTTCAGGTATAAACTTTAATCACCACAGTACTGAAATTGAACACCATCAATGAAACTAACGCTTTCTCATGAACAGGATGACCTTAAACCACAGGAAACTGTCATAATGATTATCAGATCCTGTAGGAAACTAATGTGGGCCCCCAGATTAATTTCACTTGTTAAGGATCATTCCTATCAAATCTTCCTTTACTAATATCAGTGTAGCCAGTTGATCATTTGACATGTACCACCCCCTTTCTACATTGTCACTGACTTCCTTGGCTATCTGCATGCAAGCTTTTGTATAGCAGAATGGCCACAGAAAGCTAGTGTGTCATGTTCAAAACATTAGAAGAAATGATATTGAATTGTTTACCTAAAGGAATGATGTTTGATGAAATATTTGTGCTTCAATTTATTAAAACACATAATATGCATGTATTAAAATATTACATTATTTTATTAATGTGTACACTTCTATGATTTTTAATTACAGATAAAAGATCAGGTGGGGTAGTTTGTTTGTGCCTGTAATCCCAGCAGTCAGGTGTCAGGAGGATAGCCACAGTTTTCAAGACCAGCTTGAGTCATGCAGTGAGGTCAAGACCAGCCCAAGCTACAGAGTGAAAACCTGTATCAGAAACTTAAAAAAAAATGAAGTTAAAATAAAAACACTAACAATGTTATTATATATAAAATAATACATAAAGTGAGAAATCAGCTGGGCGGTGCTGGCGCACACCTTTAATCCCAGCACTTGGGAGGCAAAGGCAGGTGGATCTCTGTGAATTCAAGGCCAGCCTGGTCTCCAAAGCGAGTTCCAGGAAAGGCACAAAGCTACACAGAGAAACCCTGTCTCGAAAAACCAAAATAAATAAATAAATAAATAAATAAATAAATAAATAATAAAGTGAGAAATCTTCATAAAGCCTTAGTCCTCCTATATTGGTGAAATTATTAAGGCCACTCCACATAGTTAAAAGGAAGATTTATTTAGTGGGTAACTTACAAATGAAGGGATAGGTAGGTGGCGGGTTCTGGAAAAGATGCAGCACAGTCCAACGGTGTTCTCTGGAGAACTCCCCTTGATCTACCTCTATCGTCCAGGTCCAGGAAACAAGAGAACACAGCGCGTCCTGATCTCAGGTCTTCAGGGCCCTCCCTTGGCGTGATAGTTACCGAAGCCTCAATGGGGGTTGGAACTTTCAGACCAAAGCTGGAATGGCTACCCACTACACTCCTGACTTGTAATATTTCCAGACTATTTCCATGAACATAAAGTGTAGTGACAGAGCCAGCAAGATAGTTGCACTGGACAGAGTCCTTCTGCTTTTGCTTTTTCTCCCTTCTCCCATCTCAGCTGTACATACACCAGGGACTCAAGACACTGAAGACAATATATATATTGTCTTCAATATATAGACATATATAGAATGTCATATATAGAATACAACATATATTTTATAATATATATATATATGATATTGTATATAACAAATGGAATAGATATGGATGGAAGGATTATATAGAACATGTTTAGAGCATCAAGATATTTCTAATTTCTCAAGAGTCTTTTAGATCTCTCACAGCTCCTCCCAATTGGAAAACATCAGGACTGAGACACACAAAACCATGCAGGATCTTGCAGGGGTCCTCCAGTGAGGAACTCCTTGCTATGAGTGTGTTAGGTTACACTCAAAGATCTAGTTAATTACATCATTAAAGAAAATGAGGGAACAGACACATACAAAGTATTCTTTTAACAACTAAGTTTATTCATTACCTTTTCTTCAGGAGGCATTGATTCTGTTTCCCCGAGCTACTTTCTAATTTGTCCTCATTTATAAAAGTGCCAACTTGAAATAGTTTGCTAACCTATTACTGTATGAATTATTGTTTTCCAGTATTCAGACTTTAAAATGTCCCTGTAGCATACTACATTTAGAATGTAAATGAATACACTTCAACATCTCTTATTTCCTTTTAGCTCTTTTCATCTTCTTCTTTCTTTCAATACATCAGTTGAAACATAAAGTGTTTCATTATCTCTGCTGTATGAACTTCATCTTTATTTTAGTTACATGTTTAGTCTGCCATTTGCTTGCCCTTTTAAAAATCTAATTTATCATGTTAGTAATTATCTATGTGCACATTACACACATGTTGCTATTAAAAAATTCTCTATGATATAATTAATCAATAAGCTAAAATTTCTTATTGAAATGGGTCATACAAATTAATAGCATACTAAATTTAGAATATTTTGAATTAACTAGCAAACTTTGAGAATTTTCCCATACCAGGAGCACTTGACATCAAAAAGTATCCCACATCAGGTAGAAGGTGAGGTTGATCAGTGAAGATATTTCTCCAGAGGCCAGGCACTGAAATGCTCAGTGTCATTCATAATTGATTCTGGCAGGAGAAAAACACAGCCAACCATCTAAGATGGCAACAGATGGATGTTTGTTTCACGTCTGTAAACTAATACAGTGAGATGATCACATTTAAAAGTCAGGCATTGTTTTAGGAAGATTTTCTAAACTCCTTGGATTCGGTGAACATATGAACCATAACTAAGTTCAGAAGATACAGATGGATAGAAAAATGTCCCTCATTCCATGTAAAAGAAAGGAATTCTTCCTATTCAAATATATTCACTTGCTAATATTTCATTCAGAGAATCACACACAATCCTTATCTCTTAACTATGTTTGTTTTAAACAAACTTACTTGTAAATAATTTCTTACCATATTCACATAATAATAAAATGTAAAATGGACAATTTGTCTTAATATTATTGTCTTTTTTTTTTTTTTTTTTGGTTTTTCGAGACAGGGTTTCTCTGTGTAGCTTTGCGCCTTTCCTGGAACTCACTTGGTAGTCCAGGCTGGCCTCGAACTCACAGAGATCCGCCTGCCTCTGCCTCCCAAGTGCTGGGATTAAAGGCGTGCGCCACCACCGCCCGGCCAATATTATTGTCTTTATTTAAACAAACATAAGCAGAAAATCATCTTGATGGCATAAAGTTTGTCACTCTAGATACATTATGAAGCTATCAGCAAAGGAATGGAAGTGGCATTAGAACTGGAAATGAGGAAGTGATGAGAGGGTGTCATTGTTTTACAGACAAAAAGGGATGAAATGATGAAAAATTAAGACCAGAACATCAGGAAGCAAAATAATGTGAAAACCACAGCACTTACACAAAATAGATTAAGTTTATTTAGAAAATGATATTAAATTTTAGTTGTTATTAGGCCAAGTAGCTGTTAAGCTAGAGAGAGACATGATTGTTACCACTTTAATTTTCTGCCAAGGTGAGGTCCAACCAACTAAGTAGAAACTTTAGTTTCTAGAGAAACTTCTCTCAGAGAGAAAGAGAACACAATGACTTAGCTGAAGTCCATGTGAAGCAGACTATACACAGTCATAGAACCCAGCAGTAAAAGGAACATGAGTCATGAGACATCCAAGACAGGAGACAAACAATGAAGAAACATTTGCTAATGTTCAGTGTTTGTTTCAAAGATGGAATAGATTTGAAGAGTTTATGCACTCAAGAAGTTCTTATTGAGAGGAATTGACTCTACAGAAAATATAAAGTAGACTGAGCTTGACACAAAGGCATAAAGAAAGTGACAGACAACAGAAATGGATGGCTGTTGTGTGTGTGTGTGTATGTGTGTGTGTGTGTGTGTGTGTGTATGTGTGTGTGTGTGTGTGTGTGTGTGTGTGTGTGTACATGTGCAGGTGTGCATGCATATGTATGTCAGTGCAATAAATGTGGAGGCCTGTGGAGTCCAGAGATTGATATTTGGTATTTTCCTTGTCAATCATTCTCTACTTATTTAATTAATTAATTAATTTTGAGACAAGGTCTCCTCTTGCATCCTGATTTTATCAATTCTGATAGACTGAGATTCTCCTGTATCTGCCTATCTAGTGCTTGGTTTATAGGTGCATACTGCCATGCTTGGATTTTACATACTTGTTCAGCCTCAGGTTCTAAGGCTTGACAGTTGGCATTGTACTGACTGGGCTATCTCCCTAGCCCCAATATCACTATTAGTAGAAGAACATTATTTTCCTAAATCCATCTGACTTTTGACTGGAGCTCTCCATAAATTTGAGAACTTTATTTGTCTTTCCTAATCTACATACATGTATGCTATCATAAAACAATAACCGGCATCAGAATAACACAAGAGAGAAAAATTTCTCATTAACTTAAAGTAACAACTTCTACCACTGCTAAAACTTACAGAACCAAATTTGGCAATCTCTATATTTGACCTATCAAAGGCCGTTACCATGGTCCACCTCCTTAGGACTTTTCTTATTATTCCTAGAATTTTCCTAGAAGATTTCAAATTTTGAAAGCATATTGAATTGTATTATAATGCTGTATCACATGCATGGTCATATCTAGAAGAAAATTGAGAGTATTGAATTCCCATCTTGGTGTTGATGATTGTGCAATGGGAAACCTCAGATGGAATGATTGTGGTTCCATTAGTATCCATGCCAGGGAGGCAGCCTGAGGAACTTATATAAAGGGTTGCGTTGACTCATAGATCATCACTCACCTTTTAAAATTCAATACAGGAGTCATTGTTATTTTTTCAACCTCATTTTCTTTTGAAATCAGGAATTAAGATATTCTTTGCAATTTAAGCAAATTGTAGGTGGGAGACATAGCTTACAATTGGACAGAAAGTCCCATTTAGTATGCTATTAAGTAATAACCTTCATTCATAGTGGCTAATTTTACATCTGAACAACTGTAATATCCATTATTACAAGGGGTCTCTGCCTCTACTAATTTTATTCTTAAATTTTTTTCTCTGAGAATATTTTGCCAAGCATCATAGGAGTTGCCTGGCAACTGCTAAGAACAAATTCAAAGAAAGACAGGCGATTTAATAAAGAACTCAGACACAATCAAAGCCTTGTAGAATGAATAATGTATGTGCTTTATTCAGAAAAAATACTGTACCTTGAGCCTCTTGAAATACAAAATTAATAACTTATTGCAAATTATATATAATTAGTAAAAAAGTGCAACATTGGAAATAACGAAAAGTAACCAATAAAGCAGTTAAGAAATGATCTTCTTTATATTACAGTACAGTGTGCTCCGCTATTAGATCATAGAGCTCATTAATGTATTATATTCATAAACAACGTACCTTAGAAATTTGTCTGTGATTGGAGGAAGCCAATAAGAAAACCATACTTTATTTACCATAGCAACAGAGAACATTACAGGCTTGGGGATTTGGTAGATTCACAGGTTTTATTGCAGCGTTAAAGAATGCAGAGCTATTAAAGAGATGGGAGGTAATAACTTTTAGGGCAAAGGAAAATTAGAACACTGAGTTTGGTCATCTTAGTATAGGGAAATATTTTAGCTTAATGTTAAAGAGACTCAGGTAGATGTGTGCTTTTGTATAAATAAGAATATTCTTGATGCAGATTACAGGCTAGTTTAGCAGAAAACAAAATGCAATGGTTGGTAAGGGAACTGTTATAGCTGAACTTCAGCATGTGGGACTTTGAAACAAAACTGTGACTGCCTTCAGTTTCCTCTTCTTCTGGGCCAGTTTCTCTCTGCAGTATTGTCCTTCCCCAGTTCAGCTGCCCATATGATAGAAAGCGACAACTGGCTGAGCCCAAGACTCAGTGTTTCAATACCAAAGACAAATTGTTCCTTTCCTCTCCTTTAGTGTAGTATATGCAAGCTTAAGGAAGCACTTGAATTGCTGAGGATTGTATTACAGAATCAAGACAGGTAAGTCTGGGCTTGTACTAGGTTGCTCCCAAAGGGACTGAACAACCACAATGAAGAGTAGGTAGCTGACTCTCAAGCACTTCATTTGGCATCTTTCTCTGGTTTTCTTCTAAAACACTTGACTCATCCGATTACTTATTTTGTGTAAGGACTGAGGAAGCAGTGATGAGGAGGTCACATGTGTGACTTTGAAATTACAGGTCATTTTATAAGGCAATCCTCACATGCAAAGTCACACATAAAACTTGTTCTTTCTTCTATATTTGGATTTTGTCCTCTCTTCTTAATTTGTCCAGGACCAGGGGTGAGTAAATACTCAGAGAGCAGTGGTGGTGTTCCTTAAGCAAAGGACCTAGAGAGTAGTCGATAGCTAAGGCAGAGCCTCTGGAGTGAAGAGAGTTTGATTCACTTGACATATTAACTTTCCCTTCCAGGCATCAAGTCATTGTGGTATCAGTGTACAGCAGGTGAAGGGCTGCTCCTCGGACTCTGCCTGTCAGTCATCAAAACTGCACCTTGAAAAGATGAACTTTCCAACATGCACTTTGAGTAGAAATGCAGATGAAACAGAACTCCTGTGCCAGCCCAGGAATTAATGAACTAAAGAATGTTAATAGAAGCACTTGCTAGCTCCAAAGTGCTTTTGTATACCTCAAGCTGCTTCCAATCTTTAATGATTTACAATGAAACAGCATCATAGTTACTCTCCAGATGAATATATGCATAAACATTCATTCATTTTACTATTTATAGGGGTCTCAGAAGAGAGCTCTTTGATTTGACTGGTCTTTGTGTCATCACTATCTCACTAAATTATCAAACACAGTAGTTTCTAACATCTATGTGCTGTGGGATGTTCTGTATGGCAAATGTGTTGCTCTGATTTGTTAATAAATAAAACACTGATTGGCCAGTAGCCAGACAGGAAGTATAGGTGGGACTAACAGAGAGAAGATTGGAGAGAACAGGAAAGAGAGGGGGACTGTGAGCCACTGCCAGGACAAGGAAGATGTAATGTACCAATAAGCCATGATCCACATGGCAAAGTATAGATTAATAGAAATGGGCTGAATATAAGAGTAAGAGCTAGACAATGATAGGCCTGAGCTAATGGCCAAACAGTTTAAATAATATAAGCGTCTGTATGTTTATTTTATAAGTGGACTAAGGGACTGCCAGGGTTTGGCGGGTCCCAGAGAGAAAACTCTCCAGCTACATCTATGTGCTCAAAATTCAGTTTATATGGGGTCTGTCACAGATTTTGTAATTTGATGTTCTTTCAAAATCGAATCTGAAAGTCTCAGTCAGGAGTAGTTAATTGGTAGGAATTTGGCCAGTGTCTAAGCGTGATTTGTTTGATGTTATTGGTGCTCTTGGAGCTATCGTCTTCATCAACGGGGCTGTTTTCAAATTATCTATTACTGGAGAAGTCACAGGTGGAGTCCAGAGTATACTGGCATCATATCTGGGAACTGCTTCACAGAGGTTATAGTCACTTCCATAGTAGTGTTCCATGTGTCTTCTCATTGGCCTCTGGTGTGGGATTCACTTGCCTCAGCTGTGAGATCTAAATTCACCACTCAATGAATGTGAAAATTAACAGCAGCATTCAACTGGCCTTAAGGCTTGTATCTTCAGTTTTCTCTTCTGTAAAGTCATCATATTGACTGGAATCATAGGGATACTGAATAGATTAAATGATAAAATTCAAGGGAAATATTACTCACTGTCTACTGCAAACTATATATTCAAAATAAAAAGCATGATTATTTTTATCCAATAGATTTCAAGAAGACTATCCATTAGGCCTTTATATGGCACCTAGAAGGTTCTATTCCTGTACTGTCCAATATGGCAAAAAGGAGACAAATAATGGACAATTGAAATGTGGTATGTGTTACTGAAAAAAATTTTAAATCTTAATTTCATGTGCCTAGGGAGTAGCCAACAGCAAGTTCACACAGTAAACTAAGAAGTGACCTGTCCTCTCAACCCACCACTTAGAGAGTACACGATTGCATATAGTAGGGACTTGAAAATGTTTAGTGAGAAGAGTCTGGGTGGATAGAAGCAGAGAAAGGGGATTAAAAGGAGTAAGGTAAATGGGAGAAAAAGAAAACTACTCTTTGCCCAAAGAAATCATAACATGTTGACTCAAAAAGTAAAGTATGAACGTCCTGCTCAATGAATGAGTATTTTAAATGAAGTGTGAAAATTGTGTGTGATATATCAAAATTAAATGTAAAAAATACAAGTCAAGGTTTGAGCCATCTAGTTTCAGAGAATAGAAAAACTAAAACAAAATGGATATCTTTAATGCTGGCCATGAGCTCTATGGCCTTTCTTATTTCTATATACAGAGACAACTCTCAAGCCTTAGTACAGTCCAGCTTGGAATTAAAAGTGACTTATCCATTCTTTACATGAATGCAGCTGCAGTCCACTCTGAAGTTAAAGACCACAAAGAAAAAAACTTCAGGAAAGACAGAAAATGGAGGAGTGGGAAGGAGAGAGATCAAATATTCATCCTAGTGCTGACCCAGAAGTCAGGAGCTCAATTCACAGTCCACAGTTGCAAGGCTACAGGACACACATCTACAACTTATTTTTTCTTCTATTCTTCGTAGGGGGGAAGAGGTCATTCTTTTATGCCCAGGAGAACAACACTAAGCACTATTTTTCACTAAGTTTACCACTCCCTAGTCTACATTATTAGGTCACTTGCTTTCAATAAATTATTTCTAAAATGATGAATACTTTAAAGTTATTCAGGTCTAGAAACTTGAAGAGAACTATATTGACTCTGATTTATCACTATTTTAACAAGACATATCCCAGTGAAAGGCAAGCAAAATCCCATAAAATAGTCAAAAATGTCAAGACAGAAAATTATATAGTATCAAAGCAAAGCTTTCTTAGGCATTCTAAAATACGGGAATGAGGTGGTCCTCAGCTGGGAAGGGGTGTACATAAAAGAGTAAGAGGTCAATGTCCATATAGGGGAAGTTCAACACTAAAGAGAAGACAATGAAAATGACATTGAAAATGTTAGGGAAACTAAATACAGCATTACAAATATAAGCCAAAAATGATGGCACGAGTAACTCTATCCCTTGTGAAATTGAAATAGGAAGATCCCAAGTTCGAGATTGGCTATTTAATAAGACTATGCTACGCAATAAGAGTCAGTTGAAACACAAAGAAAAAACATAGCCTTCAATACTTTATAGATTATTTTAAAGATCTAACCAATTAAAACCTTAAAAACTGCATGCCAGCCAATCTCATATGTTTATATCCATCAAGTACAAGGTAAGAGTAGAGAGCAAAAATCAGGTTTCTTCATGGAGTCTCTTATAAATATGATTGCACTGGTAATTCTAAAAATCAGAACAGACTACTTTAAAAATGATTTGCAAAAAAATCTGGCAAATACAGCTAGCAAATATCAACAAAATTGAAATAGATCTCTCATTCTAGATGCAGTTGAAAATAGCAGTCCTGGGGCCATTGTTAAGTCACAGAGTGGGCACAGAAAATTGGAAGTCTCCCCAGTTTTCACTCTCTGAGGAACAGTGGGGGTCTTGGCTAATAGAGCTCTGAATATTCAGTGAAGGCCAATAATAAGTTTACCACAAAAAATAGCAGCAGTCACAGCTGCAAGAACTCTACAGGCTTGCCAGCAAGGGTATACCATACCCACACACATCCTCGGGAAAGGGTGGAGGAAACACCATCTTCACAAATGACCCTATACAGGACTTTCTTTTTGATGACTCTATCACAGAAAGGATGAACAATACACAATTTCCTTCACTACTGCTTTCATAGCAAGTACTTGAATTTGCCCAGAGTCCCTGGGAAGTTGTGACTATCTAACTCAAACAGGAGCAAACAATGCTTTACATCTAAGGTTGAAAAAAAAAATTGCAAACCTCACACTGATTGCACACAAACAGGTAGCCAGCCCTTCTGTACAAAGTAAGCATCACACAGTGACTGGCCAGGGGCACATCTGGAAGATGCCTCCAATTATATTCAATTCTTGTTTCTCTCAGGATGTTCTTGTTCCTTTGGATGTATGAGGTGAGTGTTCCCTTGGACTTTCACCTACGCAAGGCATGGGGTAAAGATGAACAGCAGCTGTGCTGAAAAGATATTATTTCAAAAAGGAGAAGACACAGCAAGAACGTTCCTCCTGGTGGGACAGTCACTCCAGCAAAGGCATATCATGGAGAAGGTCTCAGGAATTATTCAGACAGTCGGGGCAGTTTGTAAAAAAGAAGTTGTTGCTAACTTCAGCCTTGGAACTGGATAGCTCCTGGTATAGCTAAAGCTGACCCACATCAGTGTGCCGTAAAAGAAGAACACTGGGAAGGAGTGCCTGGGAAACATGCTCTGGAGTTTGTGAACAATGGGGCCACTCTGACTTTCCATCTGCAAACCATTGAAATGTGAAATCACATTTGCCTTGGCAGAAGGTGCAATGGCGTGAGGAGAGCACTCATGGAGTAAGGTACTTGGGACTAAAAGGTAGGGAAGTGTTCTCATTCCTGTTCTCTGGCCTTAGTTTTCTTCTGGAACTCTGTGAAGCATAGAATGTAGCAGATGGAGAAGTAGTCTTTTACTGCCCACCTGCCCAGGCCAGTCAAGATAAAAATCATTAATTAATTACAGAGGATGCTGTATATGGTTGGACTGAAGACATGACAAGACTTCACAAATGGCTCCTAAATGACAAAAGAGGACATAGTAAAGCAGGGCGCCACATTTTTCAAAACAGCCTCCATTAGACAGAAACTACAAGGTACAAATAAGACCAGAGATACTCACCAGAGATACTTCTGAATGACTCAGATGAAAGGGATACTTTCTTTTCTTTTTCTTTTTTTAAAGTTTATTTATTTATTGCTTATACAGTGTTCTGCTTGCTTGTATGCCTGCATGACAGAAGAGGGCACCAGATCTCATTACAGATGGTTGTGAGCCACCATGTGGTTGCTAGGAATTGAACTCAGGACCTCTGGAAGAGCAGCCAATCACTCTTAGCCTCTGAGCCATTTCTCCAGCCCCTGATACTTTCTTTTCTTATCTCCTAATCCTTACATACACCACTCTCATTAGAGCCTGACTCAGAAAAAGAAATACAAGAAGAATACTACACCTTACTACAGTCAATAAAACTCCTAACTCTCAACTTCAACTAACAGATTTTGACTATAAGGCAAAGGAAAATAATAGACCCTTACCACCTTTCACTCCAAGTTCCTTAGAAGAGAAATCTGAGTATTAGAAAAGGATAGATGAGGGCAGAGCATAATTACAAGTGAGACTTGAGAAAATGCAAGCCTGTTACAACAATACAATGTCTCTTACACTATGAAACATCTTTGTTGGAATATAAACATTTTATTCTTACAATGATAATGGAATGGTTATTGTATTATATTCACTTGATAGAAAAGTCAATTAAGGATCAAAAACAATTATGTTGTTAAGCTAAATTGAAAATATGTTCATTTGTATAAAAAAAATAAAATTATGATTTTCTCCTCTTTCAATCATCTTACATTCCCAGAATTTTTTTGATGATTGAATAGTAGAAACATCAAATTCAGAGAGACATTCTTTCTGGGTATCAAATGTGAGGAGTAGGAAAATTTACAAACAAAAGGGTATTACTCGGAAACTTCACACACCATGATAATGCTAAACAAATGGAGATTCAGACAGATAGACACTGGGAGAGCTTTTAAAAGGCAGGAGGTCGATCTCTTAAAAGGTAGTCAAAGTATATTGGTAGTAAGTCACTGGAAACATAATACAATCTTATAAGGGCCCTGTGGGACATTGCATTTCTACAATGGCCACTATAGTAACTCTAGACATACAGTTTTTTTAGAAGTCTGCTATTCTCTGCAAAAGGTGAAGATTGTGGTCTCTACTAGGCACTTGGTTATATGTGTGTATAGTACAACCAACAGAGTAGGGTATGGGGCATGGCAACACACATCTGCAATCCTATGATTCAGAAAGCTAAGACAGGAGAATCAAAAATCCAAGGTCAGCTTGGGTTACACAGTGAGTTCAAGCCAGTCTTGACTATGTAGTAAGAGTTTGTGTACATATATATATATATGAAAATTAAATATATATTTCATATATATGAAAATTAAATAAAAAGATAAAATAATTATAGAAATTGTTATATATCTTATAATGATACATTTGAACATCAATGATCTGAACTAATGAAGCAAAATAAGCTAATTAGATGACTAGATTAAAATTAGATCACTTTGCTGCCTCCAAGAAACATCTGTCACTATTAAAGATGGAAGCCATCTTAGAATGAGAGAATAGGCAAAACTATCCAAGCAAATGCAACCTGGAAATAAACAGAAGTTGCTAATCTAATAATCAATAAAACAGTCTAGAAATTGAAACCCATCAGAAAAATATAAACCTTATTTCAAGAAGTCACTATAAATTTAAATATATATGCACCAAATTCAGGTGTGTTCAATCTCATAAAAAGAATATGTATAGATAGATATACAGCAACAGATTAGCTCCAATACATTCATAGTAAGTGATGCCAGTTTCCAATAGTTACCAGCTGAAAGATCATCCAAACCAAAATGAAGAGAAAATTACAGAAAGAAATGATATATTTCCAAACATGAGAATACACATTCTTCTCTGCAGCTCATAGAACCCTCACTAAAGTAGAGAACATATTGGAAAACAAAACATCCACCAGCCAAACACTGGACACTGAAGTAATTCCTTGTATCTTACCTAGCCAAGGCAAAATAAAGTTAGATATCAAGATCAAAAGAAACCACAGATAATATACATATCCATAAAAACTGAGCCACTCCCTACTGAGTGACAAATGGAACCCTGGCTCCTAGTGTGCCAAATAAAATACGTCCCAGTGGACTGCTCTATACCCAAAAGTATATTGAGACTATATTGTACTCACTGGGACATTAAAATTTTTATAAAATGGATATAATATTAGTTAGGGACAGACAGGTTGAGGTGTTTCTAAGAGAAGTTAAGGGAAAGAACTGGGTGGTGAATATGATCAGAATACATTGCATGAAATTATCAGCATTAATAAAAGTGTTTATTTTAAAAAAAGAATTTTTTAAATTCCTAGAAGTCAAGAAAAATGAAACACAGTATAATAAAATAAATGAGACACAACGAAGGCCTTCCTGAAGAAAGTATACAGTACGAAGTGCCTACATTGAAAAATAAGCACACACACACACACACATACACACACACACACACAGACAGACAGAGATAGAGACAGGGGAAGAGATTTAATTGAGTGACTCAATGATAATCAGACAATGCCTCTCCCAGACAACATAGCCTATCAATTTAAAAGCCCAAAGCCAGGTATGGGTTACCTCTTTCAGAGTGGTTGGTCAGTGGGGTTCCACAGATCTTCAAACATTACATATATGAAGCCCCGGCAAAAATACTGCATAACCCAGATGAACTCCTAGACAAACCAAACTGATAAACAGTTGATACAACTTTAAACGAAGAAAAGCTATTTCTGGAAATCCCTACCAAAATTATAAGTTTATGCAAAATATTAATACTAGTTGCTTTCTCAGAACTTTAAGACATGAAAGTAGTTTGTTTCACAAGGAGAGAACCCTGGTCCAGAGCTGCTGACAAACACACAAGACAACAATTATTAGGTTCTAAGGACAGAGAGGAAGAACTCAAAATTAATATTTCAGCTCAGTACAAACAGGTACACAACAGAACTTCACATATGAAGAACATCTGTTGCTAAGACCTTGGGTGAAAAGTAGGGGAGTGGTTAGTTGTAGGGACAGAGGAAAAAGCCCAATTAGAAGACTTATGATAAGAGCAAATTTAGCAAGTGTGACCTAATGTTTGAGGAGTTAATTAGCTTCAGATGTGAAAGTAGGAAGGGCTATCCTTCGGGACTAGGAATTAAGGATGTCATTTTGAGTTTGTACTAGAGCATGTGGCACTTCAAGTATCTGGTGTCAGAATGGCAAATGAGTTTCAACATTGTGAAAACTGACTTATTAGCAGTGCTTGCCTGGAGTAATACACGGAGAAAGACTTAAGAGGCAGCACCCAAGCTCAGCAGGGAAGACTGGAGCAATTGATTAATGACATCCTTTACCAAGGCAGAAGAAGCTACTCAATATCCAAACCATGTGTTTCCCTGCCCTCTGTTAAATGTGACTACTGGCAACTGTAAAATGTGGCCCCATCATAAAGCCCAAACTGAAAGCAAGTACAACCTCTACGTTTCACAGTTCAATATCAGTTATCTACCACAGATTGAGAAAAAGAGCTAGACTCTTAAGCCTAGGTATGGGGTGACACTGTTCCTTGGGAGACATGGATAAACATCCACTCACCCTATGCAGGGAACTGATGACAGACCAAAGTGTAGGCAGCATCAAAATCCAATTTGGTAAAACAATGAGTGTTATTAAGATATAGGAATATAAGCAAGGGTGTGCTTACAAGAATATAGGTGAGGGGTTACTCACAGGAGCAGAAATGATTCAAAGACAGCTGCACCACCAAATGTCCACACCAGCATAAGCGACAGTTTACAAAATCTGGAAACACGAAACACTGCCCAGTCTGCAGGCAGCTCAGTATTTTATAAAGTGTCCCTGTCAGACAGCTCAGTTGACCTGAGTCTTGCTCTTCCAGGCTGTTTGGTTGGTCTCTTTCTCTTCTAGGCAATTCAGTAGATCATTGTTCTTTCAAACTGTTCCCCTGGTCTGAGACTTCTTAGCAGTCTAGCTTGTCTGAAAGCAACTCACAGTAGTCTTTAATGCTGCTATGCTCTTGGGGAAAGAGAAAACTATTGAATTAGGTCAGTTTCAGGGAGTTCCTGAAATTACGTTGAATTGTTTACTTCCTGTTTAAATGAGCTTCCCTGACAGGATGGAGTGTTTCATCTTTCCAGTGAGCATCCCATTGAATCACTTCCTTGCAAACACCCTGTCCTAAAATATCCTGTTTCACCTTCCTTGTACATTCTATGTTTAAAAAACTTCCTTCAGCATTGGAAAGTCTTAATCTCAGAAGAACCCACCAGTATATATCAAGTATCAAACTGGTTAGTCTTCAGACTACCTTGATGTGTCTTTCCCCTCTTTAACCAAACCAAACCAAATCAAATGAAAAACAACCAGTATTAATGTGTTGTTATTAAGATAAATAAGATGATTCATTATAATATGTTTTGTGACAGGCACTTGTCATTTGACAGCTGTCAATATTAATATTCATATTATAACATAAGTTTCTTCCTAATTTGGTCCCAAATGGTAACTAACTCATTTAAATTCATTCATCTTTATACTTGATCTACCACAAGTCCTAGTGTATCTTGCATTTAAAAGTAAACATTTTTTTTTCTTTCCTATCTCCATGAATGAAGCTTGCTATGTTTTCAAAGTATCTAACACATATGATGGCACTGTTTACAAAATGTGTGAATTTTCTTGGGCAGAGTTAATGTTAGCACAGATAGAAATGGTTGAGAAGAATTTAGTTTTGAGACTTAAGGGTGATAAATTGACTAAAAGAATAGAAAGAAGAGTGCAGGTGGGATGCTGAAATTCAGCAATGTAGAGGTAAATGGAAATCTCTGACATGGGAATTAAGGTAAGATTCTAGCCCTCAAGTTTCAAATTGTAAAAGTGAAATAGAGAAGATAGAGAAGGTAATAATTATCAAGAAAGTTCCTACCAGACATGTGTTGCCAGTTTACCTCTGCTCCCTAAAGGTGTCCATCTTTAGTATACTAACTTTATGCGTAAAGGCTCATCTGTGCTTTGCGGTTGGTTGTTTTACTCTTTTTATTCTTTTCCTCTTTTGGGGGCCCACCACCCAGCTCCCACATAATCATATACAGAGACTTTTTCTTACTTATAAATGCCAGGCCTTAGCTTGGCTTTTTTCTTGGCAGCTTTTCTAACTTAAATTATCCCTTCTATCTTTTAGCTCTGTACTTTTTACATTTCCTACTTCTGTAATCTTACTCTAACTGCTACTCCATGGCTGGTTGTGTGGCTGGATGGCTGGCCCCTTCTTTTCTCACTCATCTCCTTGTTCTTGCTCCTCCTTCTTTCCTCCCAGATTTCTCCTTCAAGATATGCTCTCTGCCTGGCCAGCCCATCTATCCTTTCTACTGCCTTGCTATTGGCTGTTTAGATCTTTATTAGAGCAACAGGTGTTTTAGCCAGGCAAAGTAACACAGCTTCACAGAGTTAAACAAATGCAACATAAAAAAAAAAAACTTTGTACCACTAAACAAGTGTTCCACAACATAAACGAATTTAACACATCTTAAATTAATATCCCACAACAGTACTTGTTATTATCATGTAATAAAATTTCTTGATATGTACTTTCTCTGCTTTTCAATCCTTGGTAGTTTAATACATGAATATAATTAATTTTAGTCATTTTTACACATCACTTTCTCACGTGATGAAAACTTTCTTCCAACAAGTGCCCCATCTTAATTTCAGATCTTCTTTTTGTGCATAATCCACTGAGTTTAATTAGAACTGCTTGAGCAAGCAGTGGCAGGAGGTTATTTACTGAAGCATTGGCAACTACATGACTAAACAAAATGACACCCTTCCCCCAGTAAATATTAACTGCCATAGTTCCTTGGGGATGTGTATGGCCTCATGGCCCTTTCCCTACTGAGGAGAAACTGAAGGGTGCAATCTGGGTCAGGTCCTCTGCAGATGATCATAACTGTGAATTAATGAGTACAAAGAACCTGTCATGTCCAGAAGATATCTTTTCTCAGCACATTCCTCAGCCCTGGCTCTTATATTCTGTCTGCCCCCTATTTTCACAATATTCCCTGTGCCTTGGAGGGGTCACATTTAATATGCACTCTTTAAGAATTTAAAACATTCTTCTTATTAAGAATTTGAAAGCCATCATCCTACATTAATTGTAGACCTGGCTGTTTCCTGAACATTCAGAACATCTCTATCTCTACTGACAGCTTGTTTTGTACACTAGCCCAAGTCCACCGCCTGCCTTCCTTCTAGTTTCTCTCATTGAAATTTTCTCCAAGGCTTAATACCCACCTCATTTGACCCCAATTCTGAGTTAACACCCGGAGGATGACTCTCACTTTATCTTGACAGTGATTTTAGCAACATGTATGTGGTAGTTGTCTCATGTAAGAGATGTTTTTCACAAACAGATTTCCTCTACTGGATCCTAAGTTCATTCATAAGGACTATCAGGAAGAATTCTCATATATTTTGGTTTTAAATTTCTCATACTGAATTACACCCACATATGGATCTCTTCAAATATTCAAGTAGATAAGTATTGATTAACAGCACAGGAATTTTATTATATCTATCAGAAATGTATTTTAAACATTTTTCGGGATTGACACATTTATTATTTATTATAAGTAATGCAACAATTTGTTTCCAGTTTTTAAAAGCGGCATCTGTCATTTCTCTTCTCTCCCCTTTCTTGTACTCCTTTTCTCTAATCCCAACAGTAAATTGGATTGACCTTTTGTTTTAGGAGGTTTTATTATCATATGCTAATTATGAACAATAATAGGGTTTATTATGAAATTTCCACATAAGTATATAATGTGTTTCAATCATATTTATCTCTCATTTCTCTCTCCTGTCCCCTCCCACTTCCAAACAGCACTCTTGTACTTTTATTTCGTTTCCCTTTCCACCTGTTTTTTTTTTTTTTTTTTTTTTTGGTTTTTCGAGACAGGGTTTCTCTGTGTAGCTTTGTGCCTTTCCTGGAACTCACTTGGTAGCCCAGGCTGGCCTCGAACTCACAGAGATCCGCCTGGCTCTGCCTCCCGAGTGCTGGGATTAAAGGCGTGCGCCACCACCGCCCGGCACTCCACCTGTTTTTATTTTTATTTATTTTTTATTTTTTGATGACTCAATGAGTTCCATCAGTGTTGCTTGCAGGGAATGAAGGTTTATTTATAGGAGCATGGACAGCTTATGGGGTTCCATTACTTACACCCTACATGACAGGATGTAGAAGAGTCTAATTTCCTGCTAATATTAGACAAAAATAATGAGTAGCCTAGAAATATTAAATAAAAATCACATTAATTTTTATTTTGTACAAAAATACTCAAATACTTTAAATTTATTTATTGCAATGCATGCATATGGTGGTCTATACTCATACACACAGACACAGACACACAGACACACACACACACACACACACACACACAGAACACAGGTACATGTAGAGGTCTAAGGACAAACTGAGTGAATGTTCTTCTTTCACCATGTGGCTATGGAACATGGAATTTGCTAGGGTCATCAGTCTTGATAGAAAGCACCTTTACCCACTAAGCCATCTTGCCAGCCCCTACATACACAAAGATGTCATTTCCCTAAGCATAAAGCATCATTCATCAGAGGCCAGGCAGGAAGTATAGGTGGGACTAACAGAGAGGAGAACTGAGAGGCTATGGGACTGGCGGGTGACAGAGATTTGTCCTGACTGTGGGCCAGGCAGGAAAACTCTAGCTACAGGAGGGTGTAGGGGAGAAAGAACCCACTAGTGTTTGAAATTGTGTATATAACTCAAGGGAATCTGGGAACATCCTAGTTTCTAAGTGTCTTTGCTGTATACACTCTAGATTCACAACTGAGAATTGTGCTTTTTTCTGTCTAGCCTGTTTTCTTAGATAGGGTTTGTATTGCTGTGAAAAGGCACCATGACCATGGTGACTCTTACAAAGTTGAGGCTCACTTACAGTTTCAGAGGTTCAGTCCATCATCATCATGATGGGGAGCATGGTGGCATTTAGGCAGTTGTGGTGCTGGAGCTGAGAGTGCTACATCTTGGCTTGCAAGGAACAGGAAGTTTACACTCACACTGAGAGAAACTTGAGCAAAAGAAACCTCAAAGTTACTTCCTCTAACAATGACATACCTCCCAATAGTGCCATTCCTTTTGGGGGCCATTTTTGTTCAAGTCACTACATTCCACTCCCTGTCCCCCAAAGTCTTAAAGTCATATCATAATGCAAAAATTGCATTCAGTCCAACCTCAAAAGTCCCCATAGTGTATAACAGCCTCAAATTTGTTTCAAAGTTCAAAGTCCAAAGTCTCTTCTGAGATGCATGGTAATCTTTTAACTGCAATCCCCCTATAAAAATCAAAATAAAAAAGCAGATGACATACTTCCAACATACAATGGCACAGGATATACATTACCATTCCAAAATGCAGGGTAGGGAGCATAGTGAGGAAGTACTGGACAAAAGTATGACCAAAAATCAGCTAGGCAAACTCCAAACTCTGTGGTTCCGTATCTGATGTCCAAACACTCTTCAGATCTCCAACTCTGTTCAGCTTTGTTCACTATAACACACTGCTTTCCCTTGGGCTGGTTCCACTCCCTATTAGCAGCTCTCCTTGGGAGATATCACATGGCTCTGACATCTCTAACATATTGGGTTCTCTAAGATAATCCAGGTTTCAACTTCACAGCTTCATGCAATAACCTCTCTACTATACCTCCATTTTGGGACACCCTTGACACATGCCTGGCCTAAGCAGCTTTCTTTAGGCACAGAGACAAATTCCATAACCCATTGATTCTATCCTTAACTCTATAGCCAGAACCATGTGGCCAAAGCTGCCAAGTTCTGCTGCTTGATGGGGTTGGAACATGGCTCCCTCATTGAATCAGATCTTCACTAGCTTTCTGTCTTTCACTGCCTGAACTTGGCTGTCCTGAAACTTGCTCAATAGATCAGGCTGGCCTTAAACGCAGAGAGCTGTCAGCCTGTGTCTGCCTTCCCAGTGCTGGCATTAAGGTGGGCCCCACCATACATGGCTCTAAGCTTTACTTTAGTTCCTTATCACAAGTTGGAAATGCAGCTGGGTGGGTTTTTGCCTGAGGTTACCACTTCCTTTATTCCATTTCTTAATATGTTTATCTCCTTGAACACAGATTTTATCTCTATTCCACTTACTGATGTTCTTTTTCTCCTCAAAATTATCATTTTGTAATTCACCCTGCTCAGCTTGCTCCTTTTCATTATAAATCTTCATTACAGTTACCACTAAAAACCACATGACAGAGTCTATACTAGGCTGTTTTGAGATTTCCTCGGCCAACAGAATTAAATCAAATTCTTCACTTCAGTGTCAGGCAGAATGTTTGGACAAGGGCAAAAAGGAGCCACTTTCTTCAACAAAATATCACAAGAATGATCTCTAGGCAACATACTAATATTCTCCTCTTAAACCTCTTGAGTGAGCCCCCAATAGTTCAAATAACACTTAGCTTCACTGTCTTCTGTGATCCTACTAGTATGGCCCATTTAGCAGTGCTTAAAGCATCCCACTGCTTTCAAAACCCAAAGTATCAAAGTCCAAATTCCTTCACATAAACACATGATCAGGCCCATCACAGTAACACCCAAGTCCATGGTACCAACCTCTGTCTTAGTTAGGGTTTTTATTGATGTAAAAAGACACCATGACCATAGTGACTCTTATAAAGAAAACATTTAACTGGAGGCACTCCTTATAGTTTCAGAGGTTCAGTCGTGGCAGTATGCAAGCAGATATGGTGTTGGAGCAGAGAGTACAACATCTTGGTTTGTGGACAACAGGAAGTTGACTGACAGTCGCACTGAGGGAAGCTTGAGCAAAAGAGAACTCAAGGCCCACTCCCTAGGGACATATATCCTCCAACAAGGTCACACCTCCTAAAAGTGCCACTCCTTTGGAGGCCATTTTCTTTCAAACCATCACACCTGTATTAATTTACTTCTTTATGTTTGTCAAGATAATGGATTCATTGTACATAAACTTGAGTTTTCATTCCCAATCCACTGGTCATAATATAAAGAAAAAAGATTTATAGATTATAAAACAGAATGTCAAGACATTAAGAATTATTGACACAGTTTTAGCAGCAATTCTTGGGTACAAAGAAAGGGTGGTTGTATAAATCAATGCCATAGAAGCCTAGAATAAAAGAAACATGTGTGCCCAGTTTTGATGCTAACAAAGGAAACTCTTTAGTTTTCCTATATCTTTGAAACTCTTCCACCAAATGAAGCTAGACTACATTACATGTATTATATATACCATACCATAAAAGTTAAAATATAAGGAAAATGCAACCTGGATTTGCATTAATGAAAATAAATGTTCTTATCTATGTGCTCTGTGTCCAACTAAACCATGAAATAGTGTCTCATCCTTGTCATTTTACAGTCTGATTGTGTTTCTAAAGTAAGTGTTTAAAGAATAAAATAACATAAACATTTTATGACATCAGGTCAGTGTGTGATTATTGATTTGCCATCTTGAATATGATTGAGATGAAAAGGACCAATGACAAAAGGAGGGAGGGTTAGGAGATGATGGAGAGAGACAATGAGGGAGGAATGGAGAGAGAGAACACAAGAATGTGAATGAATATAAAGTCTAAATACTGACCATTTCACATTTAGGACAAAGCATTTGATTTATCAAACAATAATTTATTTGCACCCTGACTTTTTCCAGGCATGTATAATCAAAGAGGTCAGCAAGCCTTGTATATATAGTTTAGACATATCAGGTATGCTATATATTAAGTAAAAATTGGAGCATGCATTCAAAACCAACTCTAGTAAAACTGTCTGACAAGATAGATTCTTCTGTCAATTCTAGGATGAATGCCACTATTTTATTCCTAAAGTAAGTATTTTCTAGAAAGTACTACACAGCTGTTGGTGAGGGAATGAAACATTAGGTCTTCAATAGATATGAGAAAAGCACCAATGAATGAGCTACTTTATAGGAAATAAATATGAAAATAAATATTGTCTCTGTGGCTGATGAAAGACTGGGCAGTCATGAAAGTCATTTGTAGCAAGGGGATTGTTGGATATAATTACAATAAAGGATTAGTGGGGTAGGCTCAAAGTAGGGGAAAACTACAAAGGGAATGAATCATAAAATTTGATTGACAGTAGTTTGTATGATTTGTAACCACTGCTAAGAGGCATGCACTTTTTATTAGAGCAAATGAGAATCATAGAAGGGATTCTGAACAAAAGAACTGAACAAAATAGAGCTGTTATGAGAAGTGAACTCTTGTCATTCCTTGAAGTACAGTGTAGACACACATAAAGATTATAAACAGGAAGATTGATAGGCTTGTATGAGTGACCAGGTAAGAAAATGTAAGTCCCTAAGAGGATTAAATAAAGACATATTAGTATAACTAATTGGATATATAATGAATTTATAATTTCAAGTGACATCAGAGTTTTAAAAACTTCCTACTTCCTTACTTTCTCCTTTCAAAGACGGTGCTATTATAAATATCCCAGTATGTCTCCCATACCTATATTTATGCATATGCATATAAACACATACATACTTACACAAATCCACACAGACATACATACACACATAAACAATCAAACAGACACACATACACACACACATACACACACACACACACACACACACTCACACACACACACACCATTGGTAAAAAGTATGGACAACAGAGAGTGAACATGAGAAGTATGGGAAGTCTTGACCACTGTGGACTTTTAGCAGTGATGTTTCTGTCAAAAAATGGGTAATGCTGGGTTTCTTATAGTATATTAATCATTCAGCAAATTGCTGAAATTCAGTGCCTCCTTAAACCTTATTAATAAAGAATGAGAATGGAACTCACTGTTTAGTGATTAAATTTAACCCAAGCATTGGAAATAGCTACATAATACATCTATTTACATGTGGTAATTATCAGTTGCCCACTGAGTACATATGTAGCAAGCCTATGGGGAATTTTAAATTCCTTAGAAAAATAGATGAATGTAGAAAGATTATTGTCAGTCAGGAAAGTATGGATTAAGCAAAAACAAACCGAACAAAAAATTTCAACAGACAAAGCATACATAGCATGGTGCCAAACACATTCATGCTGCGACACAAGGTATCAAATATTCAGACTATCTATTATCCCCATTTTCTTTCTTCGTACTTCATTTTTAACTTTTAAGAACATTATAACCTGGTTGTTCATAGCAAGTGTGCAGTCTTAGTTTGGAATCTATCAACATGAGTCATAAATGTCCATCAGAACTCTAAACTGAAACATAGAAGTGATAAATGTGGATTCCTTCAAGGGAGTAGTAAATTCTGAGAATAACAATGGTAGCAGAACTGAATTTGGTCACATATGGCTTATACCTACACTCCCTCTTGTGCTAAGCATATGACTACATATGCTATGTAATAAGCTCAAGGCCACCCTGGGATGTATAGTGAGATTCCATCTCAAAAAAAAAAAAAAAAGAAGAGAGAGACAGAATCTATAAAGCAATAATTGATGGTCTATCTAGATAGATGTCTAGCTGGCTGTACAAGGAGAAAAAATAAGAAAGAAACAATATCAATACTGTATGTTAATTGTTGTCCTGGTATCTTTCCTTCAGTAATTCCTCATTAAGGAACTTCTTCAGGACGTTTCTGTTTGTCTGAACAAACAAATATTTAGATTTGTGGCTAACATTAATGTTAACTTTAATTTTTTATTTATTATTTTACATTGTTCTACATTGATTGGATAAAAATACATTTAGACAAATATAATATTAGAGAGGAGAATATAAAGTTAAAGTGGGGGTGTTTTAAGGCATTTTCTTCCAACTTGCATTATACTATGTAAATGTAGTTTTTTTCTCCCCAACTTTAATTTTAGAATTCTTTTGACTTGATAATGTTAAGTGAAAACCTTTTAGATAGTTTAAATTTGATTTTAGCAAATTACTTTCAACTTAGTGGTAAATTAATATCAATACAGAAAGCAGTTGAAGCTGTCAAGGTATTAAAAAGGAACCTCATTCTTATTAGCATTTTCTTTCATATTTATCTGGTATAATAAAAAAACAAATATATAGTTTCTAGCACTTAATATTTCATTACTGATGACTTTGTTACTTGTACATGTTTTTATAGCTTGTCATAAATGTCTCATACCCTATGTCCAACTTATATTTCTTATGAAACTTAAAGACAATAGAAAATTTATATGGGAATCAGACCAAGGGCTCAACTCAGTTCAATAATTGTTGCGCTGTTGGAGAGAAAAATGACATTTAATGAAGTATGCATTTCATCTTCCATGTTCTGCTAAAACACAGAACATTTCTTATCTACCCTGGGAAGATGACTTAGCAGAATATGAACACTTATTCATTCTCGAACAACTTTTTAGTGATTAAGACTTCACATTGCTCAAAACCACAAGTTTAATCCTACTCTGATTATTCAAAAACATCATCTTTTGTACACTCGAATGCTGACCCATCCACATTACTTTAATAATCCCCTGCCTTTACTCACCTGCATCTACTTAGAATTCTAAATAAGCAAAAGGCACTACTAGAGTCAAGCTTGTGCTGTATCTTAATCACAAAATTACTCATTTTTTTTTTGTTGTTTAGGGTAGTTGTGATGATTTCAATGAGAATGGCCCCCATAAGCCTATATATTTGAATGTTTGTTCAAAAGTTGCTCAAGCTCCTTTGAAATGATTAGGGAGTGTGGTCTTCTTGGAGGAGGTGTGTCACTGGAGGTGGGCATGGAGGTTTCAAAACTCATGCCATTCCCAGGTATTTGTGTTCTGTCTGTCTTGTGCCTGTGGATCAGATGTAAGCTCTTAACCACTACTCAAACACCATGCCTGCCTTCCTGCTGCCATACCCCCTGCTATGATGGTCAGGGTCTAACTCCATGGAACTGTTAGGACCAAATTAAATGCTTTGTTTTTATAAATCACCTTGCTTATGGGTTCTCCTCATAGCGATAGAACAGCAACCATAAAGTACCTATCATATAGACTTTGAGGTATAAGACGTTGCATTACAATTCTTTGGCAATAGGTAGTTGAAGGAACCCATATTTCAACACTAAAGGGAAGGAATGAGCAGTGGATATGCCGATTCTTAAATGTAAAAAGTTTGGACATCTAAAAGCATGGACAGCTGTCTTAGCTACTTTTCCATTGCTGTGATAAAACACACTGACCAAGGCAACTAATAAAAGAAAGTGTTTAATTTAGCTTATGGTTTCAGAGGGTTAGAATCCATTATGGCAGGGGAAAAGAATAGCTGAGATTTCATATCTTGATCCATAAACACAATGCAGACAGCTGCAGGCTGAGAATGGTGCGAATCTTTTGAACCCTACAAAACCACCCTAATGATATACTTCCCCCTATAAGGCCACACTTCCTAACCTCTCTCAAATAGTTCTACCAACTAGGGAATAAGTATTCAACCATGTGAGGCTGGGGATAGGGAAAGCTTTCTCATTCAAACCACTACAAGTTTTGCTTTTGTGTTTATAACTAAAGCTGCAGGGAACTTAGAAATCTTCTAGACTTTTTCTTCCAAAGCACAAATGGAATATGACATTATAGCTGCACTTTGAACTACAGTGCCAGGAATGTTCTATTAATGTAATAAATGTTCTATTAATGTAATAAATTAGTTATGCATCCTTCAATACAGAGAGTCCCTAGTCTATTGCCATATACCATTTTTTTTTGTGTGTATGTGATTACAATTCTCTCTCTTCCCCCCTCCAAAAATGAAAAAAATGCCATTGAATGCATTTTTGTTGGCCATATGCTGCTAGGTATGGGGCTTACTGTCAAGAGTTGATTGTATAACCAATGGTCATAGCACTGCGAAGAAAATTGGAAACAAGCCCCCATCCTTAACCTAGAACCCAGAAGTTATCTTCAATTGATAGTTGCACATAGGTTCTTAATTTTAAGATCTAAGATTAATCTTAATTCCCATAGTTTTCTACACAGTTTTTTTCATAAGACAATGATGTAAATACTATGTCCGTGATCTACCCTGTAATCCCAGAGTTCCTTGGACATGCTGTAGACAGCCTTTCCTTTTGATCATAAGCTATGACTTAGTGGCTGGCCACTGGGAGTTAAGTTTTATAACCTTGATAATCACCTACTGCAGTTAAAAATATAACAAAGAAACTTAAGTCTGAGAAATAAATAAAAAAATTAGATTGTGAATAGTATTTATACAAGATTTGGACTGAAATGTTCAAGGAAAATGCTGTGCGTTCTTTGCCCCAGTAAATCATTATAAGTCCATAATTGTAAGATGTCTAGGAGATATTGAATGTTCTCAACTGCTTACAGTTTTCTGTGGTTTGCCAAAGTTTAGAGATTATTAAAATGTGTCTTTTCAAAATATATATTGAAAATAGAAAAGTCCTTGTACATTTTAGACAAAATTATTGATACTGACAGATAGGGACAGATAAAATAACCCTCACATTCCCTCTACCCTTCTGATTGCTGCTCTATACTTGTCTGATCTGAGTCCACTGTGCCCCTCAAGTGTGTTTTATACTTAATAACTCATTTTATGATGGTCAAGCCTGAAGGTATAAGATCTTTTTAGAAAATTTTCTTTTTAAATTTATTCTGTATTTTTTGACATGCCAACCCCAGTACTAAGGATAGCATAGATGAGTGTCTAATTGGTTGAATAGATTAAGAGACATATTTCAACAGTAGCAAGATTGAATCTCCATCAGAAAGAAATTTAAATTTGAAAGATAATCAGCAAAATGCTTCATAGTTATTTTTAATAAACAGTTGGAGCTACTTGCAACAAATAAGAAATACTGAGCAGAGAAGCAAAGACTCTTTCAATACTGATTCATTGCGTTCATACATTCCCAAGACATTTAAAAGTATATATTTTGTGAAAGTTTAGCGTTGGTTGCTATAGTAACTATTAAATTTCCATAGTGATTCCAGGAACATTTAAATGTTGCTATGCATCTATTTTAGAATAATGTGTAGAAATTTGATATCATAGTTCTATGTATTTACAAGCTGATGTCAAGTTTCTAAACCCAACTATGATCAAAGCATCGGAAGCATTTTGGGAAGTTTGCTGCCCAAGGACCTAATAACAAACAGCAGCTGGAATGAAAGACATTTGCGGTCTCAGGAAGTCAGAGATCAGAGACCTTGTTGTACTCGAGGGTTCTTCTGGCTTCCTCCCTGTTTCTCTGGGTAATAACTAGTCATGACAACTTGGAATTTTGTTTATTGTAGTTATTTTTGCCACCCAATATGAATATTGTAATCATTTTTTTCCACTTGGGGAATTGTGGTTCAGTACAGGTGAATCTAGCAACTTTTCTGGCTCTGAAACCAGTTAAAGGAAGGAAGAAAATATGTCTGGTTGGGTCACTGTTTTGTCAGTGGTCCCTAATGACTGAATATATGATTGATGAGTGCTGTTTCTAAATAAATAAATAAATAAATAAATAAATAAATAAATAAATAATGATTGAATAATGGAAGAAAGAAAGTAATAAGATGAAGCATAACCAGACAACTGCAAAAAGGGTACATGGTGGGGAGTTAGGAGAACAAAGTGGACATATATCTGATCCTTTGCCTTCTGTGAGAACAGACGTGTGTGTGTGTGTGTGTGTGTGTGTGTGTGTGTGTGTGTGTGTGTGTGTAATTTGCTTCAAAACAAGAATCAAACCTCACAGCAATCATTAAAAATTTCTGTCAGGGCTATTCCTAAGTATCTCTTGAACATGGAATGTTAGCATGCTGTCTTTCCTGGCATGACGTGCTTAGTGCTTGATATTATCAAATGGATGTTAAAGCAGTGAGCTCCCCATTATCCTTATTTTACAGAACTGCAATTCAGTTTTCTTACTAGGAAAAACATTGTGAGTCTTATATGACAAAAAAGATACAACTTAATGATTACTTGTTATCATAATGGCTTTGGTAAACATATAATAAACATTTGATTATTTAAGGTCTTTATGACTATGGAAATGGAACTGATGCCAAGCTCCCTGGTTTAACATACAAAGTCTGTTTTTCCTGACTATCTTGCTAATGCTTGTCAGTATCATTTCTAACCCAAACTTTCTTTTCTTGGCTTTTCCAGGTGTTCCTTTCTTACCTGATAAAACTTTGCTAATGTTTTAAAGCCCGAGGTGAATGTTATCAGTTCCTATGCAGAGCATCCTCTTTATTTTTGCCATCTGCGGTTTTCATCGCCTCCTTTGTTCTATTTCTGTTGTCACCACCATCTCACTCTGTGCTTCACTACCCTACCTGGCTTCTCTATCAGCTCATGATCTCTCTGATGGCAGGAACCATTTGTGGTTTCACTGTAGTCCCTCCAGACCAGGACTAAGTGGCTGAACAATGCTCTACATAAAGTTCTCTCTCTCTCTCCTCTCTCTCTCTCTCTCTCTCTCTCTCTCTCTCTCTCTCTCTCTCTCTCTCTCTCTCTCTCTCTCCACACCCTTTCCTTTCCTGCTCCTTCCTGCCTGCCTCCCACTCTCCCTCTCTTTCTCCCTTCTAACCTCTCTCTCTTTCCCCACAACCCCTCATCATTGTAGCAAACACATGAAACACAAGTTCTTAACACAGGCTGGGAAAAGACCCTACCACGAGCTATATCCCTAATTCCAAGATGTCCTCTCTTACTCAGAAGACGACCCATGTACACCAAGCAGGATACCAAAAGAGAAATTCATAAAGAAGCCTGTTTATGATGGGCTACACCTACGATCTCAGTAGGTTGAGTCAGGAGGATCATGAGCTCAAGAATAGGCTATGCTACATAGTGAGACACTGTTTCAGTGAAAGGGACTAAAACAAACAAAACGCCTGCAAAGTAAATGAAACTAATAAACAGAAAAACAAAAAGCCATGAGCACTGACTCCTAGCACAGGGCGGTTGTTTATTGCATGCACATTCCCAGAAAATCTAAGTTGTTTTCACTTCATATTAAGTAACATATTACTCTAACACTTTATTTTCTCAATTATTCTTTCCTTATATCTTTTCAAGAGCAAGTTTCAGTTCGCAGAAAACAAATAAAATCTGGGTAAAACGTCTCATCATTCTAAGTGAAAGGACTCTCCTCCCACATAGCTGTTCTATTTGATATGCAGAAAAACACAACCTGTGAAGTAGTACCTTAACACTGAGAAAGTTTGTAGAGTTCTGTAGTTTAATCCCTATAGACCAGATCTCCATTACAAGCCAACGTTATCCTTTAAGAGAAAAGAGTGTTCTTTATACCTGTATTTGCGAATATGCGTTTGAACTATAAGATCAGCCTCCATAAATATATCTCTCTCTTCTTTTCCATGCAATGTGTATTCTGTTTGTTCAAGCCCAGAGCTAGGACATAAAAGGATGCTTTCTCAAGGGACTAAATATTAGAATGTCATACATCTAAGTGCGCACAGCATTCCATCTGCCAAAATCAGAAGCAAATATCTGAATATGTGGTTTCATTTCATGGTTAATAACATTTCATAGTTCCTAGTCTACCCTCCCACAACAGGACTGATTCCACAGATAGAAGAAACTATTAAAATGCCGTTAGCATAACAGAAGATGGGCAGGGGTGCAGTGCACACTAGATTCCATGCTGAGAATCTAGTTTACAGTCTGTGGAAATTCTTCCTTTGGTCCCCTGGAACATTTTCTTTCACTCACAAAATGTCAGAAAAGAATGAGGTGGAAAAACCAAGATCTAAGGTCAAGAATTTATATGACCACAGAGGAGTGGGAGATGAAAAGAGAGAAGATATGCATGTGACATTTCCAGAAAAAAAATTATCCAGATTTAAATCTGAATTTTGTGTAATTTTATTTTCTGTCAGGTATCTTTATTCTTTGACAGTTTTATCCAGGTCTATAATACATTTTAGCCATGCTCACCTCCTGTTCCCCTCTCTTGTCCTCTTTAGTCTCCCACTGAAACCCTTTCCTGCCCTCCTACTTCCAAGTCTTTCTGTGTATAACTCACTGAGTTTAATTAGAGCAGTTTCCATAGCCTAGGATGGGAGTTTATTTGCTGGTTTAAAGACAACTTATCAATGGTGAAATCACTATAAAAAAAATGCCACCCTGCACTCAACAACCTTTAGTTGCCAATAGACCCTCAAGGAGGGGTGTGACTTCCTGATGTTGATGGGCTGAATCTTGTGCAGATCTTTTGAAGATACTCACAAGTGCTATGAGTTCATTTGCATAAAGGACATGCCAAGAAGATGTCCTTTTGGCATACATCTTCTCACTCTATGGCTCTTCCATTTTTCACTCCTAATCTTCCAAGATGTGCCCTGAGGTTTCAGAAGGGTAATGTGGATGCTCCATTCATGTCTGAATTTAGTATAATTTTCTAGATAGACAGTTTGCCATTGGGAGAGGAACAAGGAGAGTTGCATAAAGCTATTAGCCACCCAGAGAGGAGAAGCAAAGTGAGAATGGTAGAACAAATGTTTAGAGTATCATCCACTGCTTAAAGTCAGAGACAATTATATATAGCTAAGGGATTCAGAGGACCCCAGGTCAAAGCCATTGTCATCACTACTATAAGACATTATTTGCTTTCACTCCCATTTTATTCAAGTGAACCTGTAATATTTCCAAGAGATACAGAAAAGACGGAACACAGAAGATGTGAGAATTCA
The DNA here is from genome assembly GCF_949786415.1 of Peromyscus eremicus. Classification (NCBI taxonomy): domain Eukaryota; kingdom Metazoa; phylum Chordata; class Mammalia; order Rodentia; family Cricetidae; genus Peromyscus; species Peromyscus eremicus. The sequence continues at coordinate 58,211,493 of NC_081417.1, forward strand.
ACTATCTTCTATTATAACAGACAGAGGTATGATGAAACATATAAAACAGCTGTTTATAAAGAAAGCATTAATAGCTTTTATACAATATGATGTATACTATATACTATCCATTATTTCTAATAAAATATGTATTTCTAATATTTCCAAATTTAAAATTTGATTATAGTAAATATTGGCATATATGTTACGACATAAAAAAAATTTATGAATCTTAAATAATTTCTAAGTGCAATCATAGTGTTATTATTACTCTCCTACTTATTCAAAGTAAGCATCTGATGGCTTCTTTTTACTCCTTTCTTTCACTTCAACATCTACACCTCAACTATTACCAGCGATTTGAAGTTCTTCCTCCAAAATCTGCAACATGTTTTCTATTTTCATTCCCACACCACCAAAACTTTAAACCATTCTCTGACAACAGTGTCTCTGTGGACTTCCTTGAACTGAATTCTTTACTCACTCTGGTCAATTGGGTTATTCAGCCAAGGAAAACTTAACCAAGAGAAAAAATGACGATGCAAACCTCTCCTCCTTGGACCAATCATCAAGGACTTTGTATCTTACTTCAGAGCTACTTAGTCATCAATGTTCATTGCTATTCTTTTCAAAGTAGGAAGAAAATGGTTCTACCTAGACATCCATCAGATGGAAAATGGATAATGAATATGTGGTACATACATACACAGTAGAATATTAGTAAGCTATATAGAAAAATAAAATCATGAAATTTGAAAGTAAATGGATGGAACAAGAAAAATTATATTTAGTGATGTTACCCAAGACTCCAAAGACAAATACAGCATGTTCTTGCTCATATGTGAATGCTAGCTTCAAAGCTTGAGTTTTATGTATTTATCCTGGAGTAAATTTCAAAATCAGTAAAATAGAAATAGGCCAGTTAGTATATACTTAGGGGGGTAGTATATTATAGAAGATACTAAACTTGAGAGGTAGGATTCAGGTGTGTAGTGTTGGTGGTGTATCTACGTAGGAGCATGTTTTAGAATGATATAAATGAGCAAACAAGGGGACAGGAGAATTATTAACAAAATGAAGTGTTTATGAAGAAGCTACATGGTGACTAATTGTTTTGAAACTCCAATATAAACAAAATGAAATTGTGTGCATGTGATAAGAAAGAACATATTGGAGGGAATGCTAAGATCTTAAGTTTAAGTAGGGATGAGGACAGGGAGTCAGGGAAATGAGGGTGGGGAGTGGGTTAAACAAAATTAAGGATATATATAGAATCCTTATAAAGTCCTATTAGTTCATAAGTTAATTCAATTATAATTAATAACTACAATAAAGTTGAACAGAGGTATCTCATATGGATTGATGCAGTAATACATTTTTCTACATATATCTTTTGACCTTAGAGAATTAACTTTTGGTGGACCTTGCAGCATGGTTAATAATATGCCTTGAGATCATTTGGGACTATCTACTTATCCTGCTGTACCACTGGGTACTCAGCCTAATTTTAATCTGTTTAAAAGAACAATATAAGCAACCTTACTATTCCTTGAATTTCCCTTGCAATCATCTTTTATAACATAAGATAATTTAATCATAAGTTATGTCCTCTCTCATGCCCAGACTCAGAATAATATGTGCATGTACTGGTAATCATTTTCTGAAAAGAGCCAACAGGTTGAAAGCAACCTTAAAACAAATATCCCATAAATGTTGGAGGCAATATGCTGATATAAGTTGATAGCATCTGTTAGCAGTTTTAAATGCTATTGTGGGTCAGATGGAGTCAGTAAAGTAACTTCTTTCCTTGTAAATCTATGTTAAAGTTCTCTACAAAACATTCCTTGTTCCTTTCCCATGCCATATTTTCTGTGATATTTAATAAATACAGAGTAAAACCTTTGTCAGGCAGAGGCACAGATTCAGACATCCAAACACAAGCAACAGGGACAGACGGATTAGACATACACAACAGACTGACTACAGACAGGCCAGTAACCACAAATTATAGACAGACAAAGAATACAAGGAGAGAAATCAAGAACTCAACTTTGGGCTTTTTTTTTTATCAAACTAATCCACAAGGAGGCTGCTTTGTTGTCATTCCTTAATGGAATAGCGTTTTGGTGATTCTGCTGTTTGTATTTTTAATTCATTAACCAATGCAGGCAAATAATGGTGTTCCCAGAAGACATGCATTATTAAATAAAAATCCAAGTGATAGGCACAGGTAACCACCCTATGAATTTTTTATCAGGAAGGCCCAAAAGGCACCAGAAACAAGATAGGCTATTGCCAGTACTTTTGTTTTACTAAAAGTTATGATCATAACTAGATCATTAGACCCTGTTGCTGGAGGCACTACACATTTTGGTACAGGACATAGAGAGATCAGTCTTGAACTGACCAGGAAACTCCCTGCTGATGAGCTTTCACAGGGCTGGAAAGCACAAGGCAGTCTGCTGGGGGATAAATGATATCAAGGGTCTTATCCAGTGCTGGTCCCTGTACCCCACAATAATGACCTGCCAGGAAGGATGTACCCACTTACAGCAGTGGCAAGATTATTAATGGAGGCAATCAACTGCTCTCTTGAATGGATTTGAGGCCTGCTCCACAGGAGGGAATTTATTCCTCGTATTATAAACATAGTAAAAATCTATGGTAAAGGAAGCCTATTGATGTTTTCTAAAAGGTCACATTGGTAACCTCCTTTTTAAGTATTTACGCTTATACTCACAGATTTGGACTTTTTTTATTCCTGGTCTAAGAAACTTCTTATTGCGCAGTTAACACAGAAACTCATAACTGTCCAAAATGCTGAGAATATGCAACTGTGAGTGCTCACAAATAGATGAAACATTTATATCAACCCACTCCCACCCACAACGCTCAGAGAACAAAGCAGAAGAAGAGGTGAAAAGAATGTGTGAACCAGAGAATGAGAAGAAATGATGTGAAAGGCTGGCTTCAGGCATGACATAGCTTTTATAAGCTTGAACTCACAGCAGCTGTGCTTTTATGCACAAGACAGATATAAAATCAGAGTTGAAAGTGCCAACATGGAGAGTGGAATGGCTCCTGATGGCACAACCTAGTTGAGGGGATAATGGTAAATGACAGGTGCTGAGGGATGGAGAGTCACTTTTCTTTGGGGGAAACAGCCATGCATTCTCCAGTGGATGACACCGGCCCCCCACAAGCCCCTCCCCCACATACATACATACATACATGTGGGAAATACTAACTGAATTTAGTGGTTTATTATAAAAAGAAAGACCTGAAGTTAAAAGGAGGAAGGGAAAAATATTGAAGAAAGGTAGTGTAAGGAGCTAGATGGAGGGAGGGGGCAATGGATATGAATATGATGTTATATATATGTATGAAAATATCAAAAATAAAGTTCCTTTTCTCAAGGAGTTTACATTCTACTATCAGAAGTCAACAAGAGAATCAGTAAAGTGCATAATGTAGGAGAAAGCGGTAATGCAAGAAAAAAGAAAACATCTGAGATGCCTTGAATTTAATTACAGATATTTAAAGGTGGGATGCGGAAGTGATAAAATAATCAATCAGTTAGCAGCTGCTTGTGAAACCAACAAGATGTCTATTTATATTGAAGCATTGATTTAAATTCCATCACAGCCACACACCATCCAGCCCCCCAGCACTGGTGTTATATCAACTTTCTGGCCTGCTAACCCCAGTCTCCTCAGAAGCAATTACTGCTTCTCATGGACTGTCTTTCTATCCTAAAGCACTCCCATTTACATAATCCCATGGCTGCTTCTTGTCTGCGGCCTGTGTAGATTGCTGTAGTTTTCTTCCCCAAAGTTTATTAAAAATAGCCTTTGGACCTGCTGCTAAGATTGTAGGAACTTTAGCCAGGACCCATCCCATGCATTTTCTCGCTAGTGTCTGAAATGATTCAACAAATCAGCTTACTCCAGATACCCCTTCTTCTCTGAAGTTTGTGTTTTAAATCAGCAAGGGCCAATGGACAGATAAAGGAAAATATAAAAATAAGAAAGTTGGGGGGAAATAGGTTGGGAATTGAAAATTTAAATAGGTTATTCATAAAAGGCAAGAAGCTAACATTTAAGCAGATATGTAGAATTACTGATTATTTAGACAAATAGAGATTAAATGAGATGAATAAGAATTTTACCAATTAGTAGTTTGAATGAGATTGTGCATAACATACAGGATAATGAGTATACGTTCAGTAAATACTTATTTTTTTGCTCAATTCACCCCCTGAAAAAGAGCAAGGATACCACGCTAATCTCTTTATAATTACATAAATAAACTCATTAATTAAGTTCCTTCCTTATTTAGATAAATGCATTTTAAAGTAAGGTTTTTGAGGTACTGGCATCCTGCTGTCAATCCAAGAGCCTTGTAGCTGATTTATACCCAAAGCATTTCCTGCTCTTCTTGATATTTTTTACCTTTGTTTATTTTATTAAAAATAGATTTTTTTCATACAATATTTTCTGATCTGTGCCTTCATGCTATTCTTGAACTCCATTCCTGTAGGTGCTCTGTGGGAGGATATAAAGTGTGACTGAGCTAGGTAGTATGAGGGAATGCTCCAATTTTGTGGGATAAGTTGAGTGATTGTGACCTACTCTTGTTAGGTAGTTCCTTAGATATTAGCAGGCTTGGAAGACAGTAGAACTGAACCCCTTCCTCATGGTCAACACTCTATAACACAAAAACAATGTAACAGCAGGACATTTTTGAATACTAATCAGAAGAATGTGACCTATGTCTTATCTCTGCCCTAGAGGGTAACATGACATGCTGAACTTCCTGCAAGATCCTCAATAGGTTAATATCTAAACCTGACTCCAGGAGCCCCAAACCATGAAGCTCATTGATGAAGAACAAAGGTACTATTGCTCCTTTTGTAATTAGATGTTTTCCTGTGTCCTGCCTGGTCTTGCAGCTGCTCAGAACCAAGTAAACACACAGAGACTTATATTGATTAAAACTGCTTGGCTGTTAGCTCAAGCCTACCACGGACTAGCTCTTACACTTAACCTCAGCCCATTTCTGTTAATCTATATGTTGCCATGTGTTCTGTGGCTTTACCTGTGTGCTCTTACTTGCTGCTCCCTGGACGGTGGGCTGGTGTCTACTGACTCAGCCTCTCTATTCCCAGAATTCTCATCTGTGCTTATCCTGCCTATACTTCCTGCCTGGCTACTGGCCAATTAGTATTTTATTTATTAACCAATCAGAGCAACATATATTCACAGCATACAGAGCATCACCCATCATTCCTTCCTTAACAGACAATCAAAGTAGACCTATCAGTCATCTGCACAGAACAAAGTACTCCAAAAAAGGCTGCTTGTTATAGAAATCCTTCAGAAAAAAAGCATAAAGCTTGTTGTGGATGCACAGCAGAACTGGGATGGCTCTGGCCATTGCCTGGTCTTATTCTAGACAATGTTTCTCAACATGTGGGTTGTGACCCCAATGGGGGTCACATATCAGATATCCTGCCTATTAAATATTTATATTATGATTCATAAGTAGCAAATTATAGTTATGATATAGTAATGAAATAATTTTATGGTTGGGGCCACCACAACATGAGGAACTGTATTAAAGTGTCACAGCATTAGGAGGATTGAGAACCTCTGATCTAGAAGGTACACTTGACTCTTTCATAAACTTATTCCATCTTTTACCATATATTATACATCTTATCTAGATCCTTTTAATGACATCATTAGGACTAGGGAGATAAGAGACATCCAAAATGAGATCCTGGTGATACCATCAATCTAACAACAAAAACATTCCACCTCTATGAGGCTGAAAGTCTTTAATGTGCCTGGGTTCTAACAGATGTTAATAACAAAACCTGTGACAACAACAGCTATATATTGTCAATGTGTTAGCATGCATTCCTTATAATACTATATGAGAAGCAAACTGTTAACCACCTTAATGTTCACCTGAGGATTAGAAGCATAAGTATGCAATACCATACTGTGAAATAATCCTTCTGTACACTGAAAATATGCTGTTTTCCTTCTTAATAAAAAGCTGATTGGCTGATTGGTAGGCAGGATTTTGGGGGCAGAGAGAATGCTGGGAAGAAGAAGGGCAGAGTCTGAGAAGTTGAGAACCAAATGCAAAAAATACAACTTAGGAAGTTCATAGATCAGGTAAACAAGCTTCAGGGCAGCACATAGATTAATAGAAATGGGGTAATTTAGGTTAGTTAAAAACAAGTCTAAGCTATTGGCTAAGCATTTATAATTAATATTAAGTTTCTGTGTGGTTATTTGGGATTGCCTGGTGGGACAGAAAAGTCTGCCTACAAATGGCACCTACATCCACATAAGAATTGAAAGAGATTTAAAAAGGTTCTAAACACACAAAAATGGAGCCAAATGTGACTTCCTAGTCTCGTGCCTCTCATGTTGGCTGCAGTAGAGAGACATATCTCCCAGTTGCTGTCTGTAGGCTTGAGCCACCAGCAGGAGTATGGCTGTAGTGGGCCCCTGCCAGCATATCATGAATTGAAGTAAGCTGCATGGCATGTTTAAGTTTTTCTCATGCAGGCAGAAAAGATTACAGATATGCAGTAAAGACAGATCCAGATTGGGAACAGAAAAAATCGAACAAACAAAAAACAAAAGAAACAATCCAACAATCTCTTAACTGGTTACAATGTGTTTAAAAATGTACATAGGGCTTGGGAAAGAAAATATAAATGATACAGACAGTCATAAAAATAATTTAAAAATAATAAAGTCTTTAAAGAAATAATAAAGTAATATAAAAGAAAACAAGTCACATAAAGATGTAAAATACACAGAGAGTCTGGATCCTATATGTTATTATGTTGTCTTTGAATATTCTGATTGCTGGTGAAGGAATGATAGCTGCTAAGACAATTGGATTAAACCAACTGATATATTTTGACTTTATAATAGAAGTCAATAGAGGTGTTACTTTGGCTTTGAAGAAGTTATGCTTTTATTTCTACAGGAAATTAGAGGCTGTGGGTTCATTCCAGGTTGATATGGATCATGCTTCATTGGGGAAGATCCCCTGAAAATTCTGGCTACAGACATAAAAAAATAAACCTAGAAAAACTACATATATTTTATATAACATATATTTTACCTGCTCAAACATAAATGAAAAAATCATCTTTGGCTAACTTGTGTACCACAGTCTAAACTCATATTAATATAGATATATATGTTACCTTTAAATTTTATGTATTTTCAGAGCAAGAGGACCAGACACCAATAAAAATGGATGGCCCAGGTGATCAACCATCAAAATGCCTCTGTTAGTCTCCTCAGAATTCTGCACCCAAAACAGCTTCAAGTCTGCTGGCTGAGATGGTCCAGCCTCAAAAAATGCTTCAACCAAGACTTAACAATTATTCTAATTTCTCATGGTCCCCCAAAGATAGCAGTGCCCCCAGACAACATCAAGCAGTCTAGAGAAAAAAATACTCAAATTCCCAAAAGATGGATTATGAATGTTTGTCTTTGTTTAGGGAAGTTGGTTAAAAATTATTATTGGTCATGATAAACAAACAAAATTAAACTAGACAAATGAGTTAGATTTAAAGATCTCTTTCTGAAGGGAAAAGGGGGAATATAATACAGAAATAATGAGATAAAGGATGGATTATTAAATCTACTTTAATCCAAAAAATACCTATTAATTTTAAATATTTTACATTGGTATGGATTTTGGTTTATTGATACAAATTTAAAGTTATTTTTGTTATGTTTCTACTCTTGTTTGGGGTATGGTGCTTATACAGCTCATTTGAAAATGTAACAATTAAAAATACAGATTAATAGTCATCTACAATATTCAAACTTATAGTCATGTTAGGTGTGCTTTAAAGGTCACACATAGATGTATTTAGATAGATGGATGGTCTCCAAACACCTAAAAGACCTACAGAATATGGCATTTAAAATATTTTAATAACATCAGACTTTTCTTGACTGTTAGACATGTTTGCTCCTGGCAGCACCAATTTACTTCAGAGAAGATGATGGGCATGAAAAGAACTCTATATGGAGTTTGCTTTCTTTGTGGCAAAAGCTAACCACTGGGCAAAGAAAATGCCCTTGCATCAACTTCTGACAGTATACTGTCCAAACTCTACCAGCAGGATGCAAAAAAAAAAAAAGCTACTGCCAAACTTTGCCAAAACAAGGTAGGAAAGTCACTCAAAATTCCCTGCTTCTCAGAAATGTCTACCAGATATACTAGGCTTTTAGGCCAAAGATGGATACCCTAATGTTACAGAACTCTGGGTGACTGTGCATGTAGCCAGATGTCCCTGTCTTTATTATATGTAATATTATACCCTTCTGGGGTATTGGAGTTAAAGACTAAATAATTAGAATTAAAGTTTTCCTTAGTTATGATAAAATGGTAAATTAGGTGTAAAACTTTAGACTCACAAAGATAAATAATAGAATATTTTTTTTCTAAATTTGACAAATACAAATGGACTAGATATTGCAACTCTAATTCTTACTTGATAACTGTTTTTGTAGTATATAATTTTACTATGTTAAAGTTGAAACCTTCATTTTTTATTTAGACACAAAAGGGGAAATGCTGTGGAATAATGCTTCTGTATACTCTGAAAATATATTACTTTCATTTTTAATAAAAAGCTGATTACTGTTAGCCAGGCAGGATCTTAGGGGCAGAGAGTATGCTAGGAAGGAGGGAAGAGTCTGAGGAGTCACAACCCAGATGAGAAAGAAGCAACTTGGGAAGTTCATAGATGAGGTAAACGAGCCTCAGGGTAGCACATAGATGAATAGAAATTGGTTAATTTCAGTTATAAGAGCTAGTTAAAGGCAAGTCTAAGTTATTGGCCAAATATTTATAATTAATATTAAGTCCCTGTGGGGTTATTTGGGACTGGATAGTGAGACAGAAAAGTACTCCTACAGTACTACTTGGCTGATTAGCACCTAGACACAAGTGTTCCCCACTATTTCACATCATTGGGGGTCTAATAAGTATAAGAAAGACATCACTGATATAACTAGGGATATGTATGGAGATTGTCTTACCTTTTCCAGAGTGATCATGATCATCTATTAGAAATCTTCAACTAAAGGGGGAAAATGTGTCATGTGTATCAAGAAAAATTATCAAGTGTTTGCAGTATATAAGTCAATTGGCCATTCTAAATAACTTCTATATTATGCCAGAAGTTTCTTAATCCTCTAAAAGTAAAGAAGAAATTTGTACCCCTCCCTTAGGCTATCAAACTTTTGAGACAATGGAATTTAAGGAAGTAATTTTCCAAGGAGTCCCATATTAGAGGAAGAAAAAGCTTGAGAGCTAATCCTAGCCAGAAGAACTTTCCCTGTAGGAAGACTTCACTCTATTCTGACAACATGCCAGACGACTTCAGACAAAATATTGGGGCTATAAACAATAATGGGTCAAGCGTATCTTGGCTGAGACTGCCTAATTCTGCATACCCATTGCACTGTATTTATACCTAAGCCTTGTAGCAGAAACTGAAGACAGACTTGGGTGTGTGTGTAGGTAGGGTGTCAATGGAATTCTTCTTTTTCTTCCTAGAGTAGCCACACTGAATATCTTTTCCTTGCTTTCATTATTACTTGTTTCTTTAACTGAAGTACTGAAGATACATGGTCAAATCACTTTGTTAGAGCTGACGGTATGACCCTAACAACTCTAGTCAAAATACCAACCGATAGAAAGTCCTAGAATAACTGCTTTCAGAATAGTCACACCATCTTCATGCCCTCTCTTCATTCTTTCTCCCAAATTAACAGAATATTTACATACCCATTTCTAATTCCTCAGGTGGGGAATTGTGTCTGAGGCTTAGTTTTAAAAAAAATTAAATCTGAGCCATGCTTTCCATTCCCATGTTAAGAAGATACTTGATTTCTGTCCTCAAAGTTACTCTGAGAAGAGATAGGCAATACTTACAGAGAGGAGCCTATTATTGACTCCTGTCCATTTTCAGGTTATTTTTCTCAGAAACATTACAACCAGAAGCATAAATTAATATTTTGCTATGTTCCTAATGAGAGATAATGTCTGATTTTTTTAGGAATGTGTAAATGCAGGAATGAAAATGAATTACAGTAAGTAACGACAGCAGGGAGACAAGTTCTGATTAAGGCTATTGTACTGCCACTTCTTGAAGACCTATGAATATCTTTAGAAATTAAATGTATGCAGCTGCTTAAAATATAGAAGCAGTCAGTGAATTCTTCACACACATTCAAAGCTCAGGAAATATTAGGTAGCATTACAAAAAACAGTCAATGCTTTATGTTTCTAACATAGAATATTGGTAACCCTGTAGTTAACCTAAAACAGAAAAGATGTTTTAAAAATGTGTTGTCTTTTATTATTCTCACTTAATATGTGTGGGTTCCTACATATTTTAAAAAATCATGAAATTATCTGTTTTGTAGAATTTTAATGATCATATACCTCTCAGGTTACTAGAATAGGTAGAGAAATCACGCTTAGAACAATGGCAAATATACAAGGAAAATAAAAGACATGTAAAAAAGAAAGGACAAACATGCCCACAGAGAACAATAGGAGAAAGGAAGTAAAAGGTATTTAGTAGAAGAAGAGGAGAAATATGGGAGAGAGAGAGAGAGACAGACAGACAGACAGAGACAGGCAGAGACAGAGACAGACAGAGACAGACAGAGACAGACAGACAGAGAGAAGAAGAGTAAATTTTTGCCTATGGCAAAAAAAATCCCTTTTACATATAGGATTAACTACCATCAGCTGAAAGCTCACAATCTCACAATCATCAGCATTGTGAGCACTCATTACTGGGTTTATTCTTGCTGTTAGATTTGACCTATGAACATATAAAAACAAACATTGCTGGGCAGAGGATGCATACCTAAAATGCTAGCAAGTAAGAGACCAAGGTAGGAATGTCCTCAGTTCCAGGCCAGGCTTAGCTACATAGTGAAGCCATGCCAAACAGAGAGAGAAATGAAGAGAGACAGAAACAACGGAGAGTAGAGGAAAAGGAGGAGAGAGGGACAGAGAATATGAATATAAATATATGAATTCAATCCAGTCATCCTATATTAGATTATCGCTATTGTTAGGGAATTATTTATTAATTGATTTAGGGGTGCTTTTTGTTTTGTTTTGTTGTTTGAATCAGGGTCTCCTTGGGGAACCCAGAAAAATTTTGAGCTAACTCTGTAGCCCATACTGACTTCAAACTCATAATCTTCCTTTCTCAGCTCCTGGAGCAGTGGGATTTATAGCTGTTTCACTACCATAGTCAGTAAAATAAATTGTGTTTTTTTTTTTTAATCTAGGAAAAGATTTTAATTCAAGAATGGAATAGTTGAATTTATAGTAATGTTGAATCAAATAATCAGTGCTACATATACACTGGTAGGGCAAAGTCAGCAAACACTGTTATTTTTGAACTTGGTCCTAAACTGATCTGCTTTACAGTCAATACAATACCTGCTGACTACAGGACAGTCACTGTGTCACAGAGTAGAAAAATCTTTATTTATACCATCTAATACTAAAACTTTGTCAACACAGAAATATAATTCTCACCACAAAGGGGATAAGGAGATAATTTATTCTGGAGCCAAACATGAGTCACCATGGCCCAGGAACACAGATTTAGGTTTTCCCAAATTCCATGTACCAAGATAGAAGTAGCTTCATGAAGTTTTAATAGTACCAGAATAAATAAAGTCACAGATCAAGATACTTTTAAAACACATTGGCAAGAAATATCAGAGGTGGGTTATAGGCAGGCATAGAAACCTTTTCCACAGGCCTCAGATGCTTTCTGGTAATATTTTTAACCTTTTGGTTGATGGAAACTAGGGTTCTGTTAAATTAATAAATGCAAAGAGTTTTTATTAGGTAGTTGCAAGATATTAGGTCCTGCACAGAGCTGGGCACAGAATAGCCATTTAGGGGGCTAAAAATAGCACAAGATAAACTGTAATTAATTTTTGTACCTGCAACATTCCAACCTGTCCATAGCAATGAAGTTATAATCAGTTACTCAGCCTTGCAGCAGGGTCAGCATAAGGTGTGATTCCTCTCTGGGAATTCTTCTTTACACTTTAATGTGATCACAGAACATCCACCATTCAATTTTATGAAAAACTAGCTCTTGATAATTTAGATCCAGCACTCACAGCTCCCACTTCAGGACTGGCCCATGGTTCTAAGATACATAGCTAGAGTGCCCGCCATCTTGGTACTTGATAGATTATTATAGATGAACTTCCAGAATGGTGTGAACAGAGAGCCACTGTATTTGTAAGAGATCATAGCAGAAGGACCACCAGGGACAACCCAAGAAAGTTTTATTATTCTCTCTTCATTATCATTTATTCATTTTATAAAAGAAATCATCACATGCTAAGTGAATATTCATGAATCCACAGACTGACAAGTTCCCTGAAGGGATCATTCGTGAGTGGGGAGCATTTGCTATACATTAAGAAGTTATGAATATTTGATATTCCTTTCTCAGATGGGTTGGACTAATGCATTCTGCTTCTTTAATGTAATCTGAGAGCCAGGGTACATAAGTGATCATTCATTTATGGCAATAAAAAAGTAAACCTCATGTTAAGAAACAAAAAGATACAATTGACAGTATCTTGTCTCCAGAAGAAATTAAATGGGGTTTTAGGGCTAGCTATTGTAAGACAGTACTGAACAATTTTACAACGTGAGAGATTTCTTAATAAAATCTGAGTACTCTGTGAAAGCAGGGAAGTAGTACATTAACATCCAGACTTCCTCGAGGATTAAAGCAGGAACAAAGTCAGAAATGCTTTTCATTGAAATTTTTTATTCTCTTCCACAAAAATTAATTACTCCTTGAACAGACCTTATGCAAAACACATACAATGTATGTTTTTTAATCCTACATAGCATCTTTTCAAAAATTAATTACAGCCAAGAGTTTCAATTCAAAAGGAAAAATGAAAGCAGTGTGGGGAAATGGAGAGATAATGAAGTCATTTTTAAATTAATTGAAGCATTTGAATATTAACAGATCTTTCATAGACTTTAATTTCTGTTCAAATATAATTGTTTATTTGAGTATTCAGTATTTTTACTAAGTCTGATTTTGGATGCTGTAATATGACAATTAATAATTTGGTACATATTTCTCTTCTTAAAAAATCTTTCAATTTGTTCAAGACAAACACAAAGGATTTTAAATAAGGAGTTTTCTTCAACTGAAGATAATAAACTTGAATATATTTCATGCATTTGTGTGGGCTCTTAAAGTCAGACAATGCATACTTCACTAATGAACTATTGAATCCTTCTAATGACTTTTACTACTATAATGACAAACTTCTTGGGGGGGAAAAACCCTGCAACAAAAAGGGTTGGAGTATAGTTCAGTGGTGCAACACTTGTTTAATTTGTGAACAATCCTTCTTTTCATCCCTACCATTACAATAAAGGAAGGAAGAAGGGAAGGAAAGTAGGAAGGAAGAAAGGAAGGAAGGAAGGAAGGAAGGAAGGAAGAAAGGAAGAAAGAAAGAAAGAAAGAAAGAAAGAAAGAAAGAAAGAAAGAAAGAAAGGAAGGAAGGAAGGAAGAAAGAAAGAGCAAGGAGGTGTAGGGGATGCATCTTCCCTAGTTCTGGGTTTAATATCCCATTACTTCATACAGTTGAGCATGGTAACACATGCCTATAATTCCAGCACTTAGGAGATGAGGCATCTCCAAGTTCAAGGCTGGCTTGAGATACATGGGACTTAATCTCCAAAAAAAAAGTGCTATCTGAGACATAAGTATATACATACATGTATGTGCACACACACACACACACACACACACACACACACACACACACTCCAACACCAGAAACAGCATGGTAGTAGTAATGAATCCACCTCTGTCACTATTAGGCACAGTCAAAAGATCACAGTACACATTAATTTCTGAAGCTAATAAAATAACCCGTAGGGATGCACTGCTGAAATCAGGCTTTGTCAACCTTAAATTACCCTATATTGTGTAAAACACTGCTTTTTCTACTGTTCTTTGCCCTGGAAACTATATTTATCCAGCAACTTTTGACTCCATTTTGAGGATAAAAGATGACCCTGCTCTTGGGTAGATATATGAATGGCTCCATTTGCCTGGCAACATCCACACATCACAGATAAATAAGTGACTTCTTCTTGGGAGCAGAAAGAGTGCCACGTATTGGGGTGAATTGAGGCTGTAGGGAAACATTCACATCATATCAGGAAAACCATGCCCAGCAACTTGTTAGACACACTGTCTTATCCAGACCCCATAAACAAGAGGTCACTTTGCATCACATGTCAACTGATCACCTGATGGGTCTATATTAAGGAACCAACAGGCAGAGAAACCCCCACTATCTCAGGGACTTCAGCTTGGCTCCCTCCTTGTTGTTGATGCTGAACAAAGATACAAGTCTTACCTTGAAGGGGAAAAGGGTTAGTCTATTATGGAGCCAAATATGAGTGACTATGGCCTGTAAACACAGCTTTAGGTTACTCCAAATTTCATGTCCCAATGAGGAAGCAAGTTGATAAAGTTTTTTATAGTAACAGAACAAAGAAAGCCATAAATCAAAACAGTTTTCCAATACACTGGTGGTTCCATCAGGTGAGTGGGTTAGAGCTAAGGAGGAAAAACCCCCGACTTAGGTTTGGACGCTATGTGACAGTATTCTTTGGTATTAACTAGGAGTCTGTTTGCACATTTCCAAGGATTAGTGTGTGTTATTCATAGATTATTACTTAAGTACAACTCACAGGTAGGCAAAGAATGGCTGTTTAAGGGGCTAAAGATATCTCAAGTTAAAGGGCTCTTAGACTCTGGACCTGCAACTGTCCTAATACTCTACCACACTGCATTTCTCATCAATCAGCCTCTGCTGACACAGCTTCTTCCCTAGAATTCATTCACGCTGCCTACTCAAATTGCCATGACCTGTCCTGTTCACCAGGCTGCATCTGCTGTTTATGTACCTATCCTTCTGTGCATGAATCTGGCCAAGCCCTTTCTCCTCTGTGGCTGGATTCGCTGCAGCTCAACGCTGATTCTGTAGCCTGACTGGAGGAGAACAGACTCAGCTTCTGCAGCACCTCTACCTGGTTGGCTATCTCATCCCTACAAACTCCTTTACGTCCCTATCCCCTTCCCAGCTCCGGCTTTTCAGGACTCCTTTACACTCCTAGCCTCTTTAACTATTTGTAGTCATTCTGTTATCTGTACATGTATTGTGTAGGTATGCTTACTGTGGGACATGCAATGTGTGATGTGATAATTAATCTTAACAATTAAGATAGGAATAAGTGAACTTTGCTTTGCTTCCTCATCCATGCATGTCAAGAAAAAGTGGGAAATTATTATCAATGAAACCAACATACCTGGTGAATTTATTGTTGTCAGCAAATTCTGACATTGTGAAAATAAATGTGTTTCTCTCTGATAGAGTATGATTTCTGTAGAGAATTGCAGTTTCCACATCAATTTAGTAAATTTGGGATAAAGCACCAATATTACATAACTTTTAGTTGTTGTTTCTCTGTCTGTAATGCTTCTGTGTGTATGCACTTGTGTGTGGGGGGTGCATGGACACATGTGTGTGCATGCATGTGGAAGCCAAATATTGATGTCAAGTGTCTTCCTTGATTGCTCTTCATCTCATGTTTTATGACAGGGTCTCTCACTGAACCTAGGATTTACTGTTTGGCTAGACTGGCTGGGCAGTGAATTCTGAGATCCTGTGGCTTCTACCCATCTCTCTGCACTAGGGTTACCAACAGGCATGAGCATGATATACATTTTCATATATGTGCCAGGGATCCAACAAACACATGTTTTCATGCCTGTGAGGCAGACACTTTCCTGAGTTGTCTCTTCAGCACTCACTGAGCTTTTTATTGTAGACATGATGCCTAAAAGTGTCCCCTAAGCAGATCACTGTGTATGAGCTACAGTAACATAATTATTACTTGTCTTAACAATAACTCCCCAAATTGGTGGACAGAATTTCTAGAGGCCAAGAGGAGAATATTTTATTTAGAATGAGTTTGCTATAAACCAATGTATGCCCTAGAGCAGTCACTTGTGAAAGCTGTAATTTGTTGTATTTTCTGGAAATTTCCCTTTCTTAAAATGTATAAAGTATTAATGTGAAATGAAAATAATGTAAAATTTATCAACTCATCTACCAGCTAACACTACAACTAAAGACCTAAAGTGACACCAGACAAGTGAATAGCTCTTAGGAACATCGTGTCGGTTACAGTCCTTATGAAATCTCTCAAAGGCTCTGCTCTTCTGGTTCTTATTCCTTTTTCTATTGACTGTCCAACCCTCATAATTTTGTTTACCACCTCTAGATCCAGTCTTATTCCTCACAGTGTGTTTGATTTTTTTTTTAATGTTAATCACTATGGACCTGGTCATTGTGCTCAAAGATTCCCACCCATTTCTGGTTCCCAGGATTCCAAGACTGACAAGTCTTATAAATTGATAAAAAAATAGTTACTTATTTTTGATAGTGCAGAGCCCCTAAGTTGATAGAATGGTGCCTTCCATAGAAATCTGCTCTGACTTGCCCCATTTTCCCTCCGTTCAGGCAACCTTGTGTGTACACTTCTATGGAATTCCAAGGTTCAATTTATGAAGTGTCGTTCCATCTAAACTTCAAGAGAGACTCAGGGCAGTTATGTCAGTTCTCATCTGTCTGTTATAATCATATTCTTTATTCCTTTCCAAGCTTCTTATCCCTATGGAGCATCTCCAAATCCACAGCTCTGTTAAATGTGATTTATTGCCTGGGAAGCAAGTCCTAAGTGTCACATGTCAAGACCAGAAAAATGAAATGAAATAAAATTAAAATGAGCCCATTGTTTATTATAGCATCATTTGAACATCAGAATACAATGCATGAACATTTACATATGTCTATATATAGTTATTTGTCTAAACCTACACACACACACACACACACACACACACACACACACACACACACTTATATGTGTTGATTTTAAGTATAAGTTTCAGGTGCTAAAAGTGTAATTGTGACATGTGCATTATTTAACTGAAATGGAAAATGTTGCAACTGTTAAAATGTATTTCAGCTTTTCTTCTCACTATGTCTCTTTATAAAATGTTTTGCCTCAATAACTTCCTACTGTTTAGTGGTTTTGGAAATCTTATATATTATCAAGGGAGTTGATTTTCTCTTTCTACTATGTAGGTACTGAGGAAAAAATTCAGGTTGTAAGACTTTGTGTCAACTACTGGTTGATACTGAACCATCTCTCATGCCTAAATACCTTTAAGCTTTTACTCAAAACCTTTACCTAGTTAAACATTTGATATCTCTATTTGATAGTTTAATAACCTTCAGTTCCAAAGGCATCGACTTGGGCTAAAATATAAATAAACTTTGCATACTAAATTGCAATTACCCAAAGCATTTTCTTTCTTTCTTTTTTTCAGACTCTGCTGCAGTGGACCATCTCTAGTGCAGTATTGCATCTGACACAGGAAAAGAGGATGGCAGCCTGCCTGTATATTTGCACCACTCCCACCCAAAGTACAGCACACTTCCACCTAGGCTACTATCTATTCCACAGTTTCCTCACACTTCAAAAAAAGGTAGAAACTAGAGGGGCTCACCAGAGTTTTAAAACTTTGGTCTAACAGTTTTGCTTTGCTTTTACCATGTGCCAAAAGTCATCTTTCACTCTGAGAAAACAGAGAGCACACTATTTATCTAGGCACTGACTATTGCTTTGTTCTTACTGTTGTTAATAATTTCAAACAGGGTCTATTATAACCCAAGTTGGCCACAGACTTACTTATGAACCTGAGGATGACCATGACATTCTGAAAGCAGGAATTACAAAATTGAGCCACCCCATGGCTATGGCTGCTTCGCTTAAATCCAGTTTTGTGATCTTCTTCCTCACTGTGTATTCAACTCAACCGTCTGTGCCTTGTTTAGTTGCTCCCACCTACCTTTTAGCTATCAGATTAAATTAGTTTTTTCCCCAGGAAATCTTGACTTGTTATCACATCTGGGAATCTGAGGAAGGGCAGCCTGCTATGTGTTTTCAGAGCACCTTGTATTTTTTTGACTGTTGCTAAAATTAAAAAGTTAGACAAATTATACTTAGCAACTTTATCTCAGGAAAAAAAAAAGATTCACCAGTTGGATATGGATAGTGCTCATCCGAGGGAGTTCTATTCTATTACATGGGTGATTTTTTTTTTCTGTGCATGTGACACACATGCATACACACACACACACACACATACACACACACACACACATGCATACACACACACACACACACACACACACACATATTCAGGCATCCATGCATCCATTCATCCATTCATACATACATACATATATACATACATACATCTATCTATCTCAATAGCATCTATATAGTATTATGTAGCACTTTAATTATATATTTAGGCTACAATTTAAGTAATAGGGATTTGAAATATAGAGGCAGATTTAGGTCAAATTTAACTAAACAGTATTTATCACAATGCTTTGTAATTTGCAGTGATAATTATGTATTTTTGTCAGTTCTAATTCCCCAAATCTTGCCTACTGACAGGCTTATGAACAAGCTTACCAAAGGTTATTAAGTGAATGAATGAGTGTTTTTAGATTCATATAGCTCCTTCTTTAAAGGGATATAGATAATTCATGAAATATAGTTTTATTTTTACATCCATTTTCTTCTTGTAACCATGATGTACATTACATGAGTTACTCTTTCAGCAATTTTAAAACAGTAGCCCACTAGGTCATAATTTATTTTTATTCTTTTATTCTTTTATTCATATTTTATTTTATTTGTAAGTTTTAAAAGTACAGTCAACCACCAGACAATGTATGATAATAACCTAGAAATTTGGCTATGAGCAGTAACGAATTCACTTTCACTAATAGTAGGTGGCAAGACATAACTATGTAGGGAACCAGTTACATCTATTTCTACTTTGATTCTGAGAAGAATTGCAAATAGTAATTACATAGAAAGTTCTCTTCTGCTGAGTAGTATTCCATTGTGTATATGTACCACATTTTGTTTATCCATTCTTCCGTTGAAGGGCATCTAGGTTGTTTCCATGTTCTGGCTATTACAAACAATGCTGATATGAACATAGCTGAACAAGTGCTCTTGTGGTGTGGTTGAGCATTCCTTGGGTATATGCCCAAGAGTGGTATAGCTGGATCTTGGGGGAGATGGATTCCCAATTTTCTAAGAAATCGCCATATTGATAACAATGACATCATGAGGTTTGCAGACAAATGGATGGATCTAGAAAAAAATCATCCTGAGTGAGGTATCCCAGACTCAGAAAGACAAACATGGTATGTACTCACTCATAACAGGATACTAGATGTGGAACAAGGATGACTGGACTGCTACTCACATCACCAGGGAGGCTACCTGGAAAACAGGACCCCAAGAAAGACACAGGGATCACCCAATGACAGAGAAATGGAATGAGATCTACATGAACAGCCTGGACATGAGTGGGGGTAGTGAAGGGCGAGGGTCGAGGGAAAGAGAGCTTGGGTGAGTGGGAGATCCCAGCTGGATCAACAACAGAGAGGGAGAACAAGGAATAGGAGACCATGGTAAATGAAGACCACATGAGAATAGGAAGAAACAAAGTGCTAGAGAGGCCCACAGAAATCCACAAAGATACCCCCACAACAGACTGCTGGCAATGGTCGAGAGACAGTCTGAACTGACCTACCCTGGTGATGGGATGGCCAAACACCCTAATTGTCATGCTAGAAACCTCATCCAACTACTGAGGGATCTGGATGCAGAGATCCATGACTAGGCCCCAGGTGGATCTCTGGGAGTCCAATTAGTGAGAATGAGGAGGGTTTATAGGAGCGAGAATTGTTGAGACCAAGGTCGGATAAAGCACAGAGACAAATAGCCAAACAAACGGAAACACATGAAATATGAACCAATGGCTGAGGGGTCACCAACTGGATCAGGCCCTCTGAGTGGGTGAGACAGTTGATTGGCCTGATCTGTTTGGGAGGCATCCAGGCAGTTGCACTGGGTCCTGTGCTCATTGCATGAGTCGGCTGTTTGAAACCTGGGGCCTATGCAGGGTCCCTTGGCTCGGCCTGGGAGGAGGGGACTGGACCTACCTGGACTGAGTCCACCAGGTTGATCTCAGTCTGTGGGGAAGGCTTTGCCCTGGAGGAGATTGGAATGGGGGGCGGGCTGGGGGGAAGTTGAGGGGGGTGGGAGGGGGGAGAACAAGGGAATTTGTGGCTGATATGTAGAACTGAATTGTATTGCAAAATAAAATTTAAAAAAAAAAAAGAAAGTTCTCTTCAGTATGTCCCTTTTGTATTTGTGTCTGAGGTAGAACATGACCTTGAAGGTAGCCAGGAGGAACAGTCATTTCCTTAAGTGCTTGTGATATTAAATGGCGTGTATGTGGTTGGTTTTTTTTTTTTTTTGTCTTTTTTTTTTTTTTTTTTTTTTTTTTACTTCTCTGCCCTCCCAGGTAAAACCTGACCCAAGACTGTAGCAGCTTCTTAAGTGACTACTACACAATCTTCACAAAAGTTATTAAGAAACTGAAAGAACAAACAAACATATCCTCTGAGGTTCCAGGAGTGATGGTTTATGACTACTCCTGGAGAAGTTCTGCTGAAAGATGGACCATACCCATCTTCAATGCCAGTGAGAATCATCTTTACAAAGTCATTTTCACACTTCTTCCTGATTCTATATCTTGGGATCCCTCTGATTTTAAGAGGTCTTGTAATTACAATGTACCTATTCAGATAATTATTCAGAATTGTTCCTGTATTTTAAGCTGATTTAATAACTTTCACTTCATGTGCAACGTTAAATGTTTTTACCATGTAAGGCAATGTATTAACACAATCCAAGGATCACTACACAGACATCTTGAGAGCAAGCAGAAAAAGGGTCCGACTGATTCAGCCAACGGTACAAGATGTTTGGTCCTCAGCTTTATATAGAATATAATGCTAGAGCTATTATTTAATATAGTCTACAAACATTCCCTTTGACATAAGTCATTCTACTTTCTTCTATGGGATAAAACATAAATTGCAGGATGCAGCTAATTCATAGAATATAATTCAAAACAACATTGATAGATTTAAGTCCTATTGATGCTGCTAAAGTGAAATTGGCTTTGTAGCATAAAATGACTCATTTCACCTCAGCTTGGAGGATCATTCCTATCTATCACTCATTTTCCAGTTAGTTTCTCAATATTTTTAAGAAGTCATTATAGGACACAATTCTTTGCAATCTATTAACTTAAAAATTCTACAAACCTAAGAAGCAATAGCAATGTTTCTAATATCCTGAGACGGAATTATTTTATCCTTCCCTATGATGTAGAAGCTGGTGGTTGTTGTGGTAGTATATGATGATGTGGTAGTATATGCTTCCAGTTCTTAGACTTGTTTCCATTACAGAAGTACAGCTTGACTGTAGCAGAGTGTGTTTATAAATGATGTGCAAGTTAAATTCTTACTCCGGTGGTTTCAACTTCTTTCTGCACTAGATAGTAGAGAAGTTCCATTTGTGGATTATGAGATGGGGCTTGAGACCCCCCCAAAGACACTGAGGGACAGCAATGTCTATTAGTTTCATACTCAAAATTGTGCCATCTCTTTATACGTAAAAATTTTAATGTGTTTCAAGAAACCTTTAATCATCAAATCTTAAAGTCAATTAAAAGTTAATGTAATGGTATATTATTAAGAAAGGAAGTAACTTGTCAGCTACTAAAGATAAAGACATTCTTCAAATAGACTGAGAGGGCAATGCATTCTGGTGACAAAGAATGCAAAGAGCTTCTTTAGTATCTCAGTACCTCCTGCTTGAATAAACTCAGACAGAGCCAATGATTTCTCCTTAGAGAAACATGGGAAGAAATTATGAAGTATCATATGATATTTAGCAGTATGAGCCACATTCTAATCTATATAAAACAGCTCTCTAACCAAAGGACAAGTGGTCAACATAGGGGACACTGTCTAGTCACAACTTAGGGGAAAGAGGCTAGAAGCAGCCCTCCAAACCAATTATTCCACTCAAATAGTGCCACATGTGAGGAACAGGGATGTAAACTTATTTTTTACTGAGTTCTCAAAATTTTAATATTGCCTACTAGTTTACATTAATTACCAAGATTTGCAGATTATGATGTTGCTCCTCTGATCCTGAGAAGTCTGCTAGCTACCAAGATAAAGCATCATGCTGCACAGTATCATGCTCTAATAATGTCATCTGTGCAAGGTAACAAGAGACATACTAGAGCAGTAGTCATCCGCTTGTAGGAACTCGGGGAAGTTCTGGAAAGATCAAGGTTTTCCTTAGAGCTTTAAACATGATAGGAATTTGACATTTACAAATGGAGAGGTTGTTGCTGTGAAGGTTACATGCTTGTGGGAGGAGATAAAATATTCTTAAAATAAAAGGTAGAACATTTATAAAGGTAAAATAACATCTGGATTTTTGTTATATTTAAGATAGAATGAGTGCATCAGCATCAATGAAGACTGTGATGGGATGGAGGTATGATTTTTGTGCTGAAGTGAATTGAAAATGAGGGGAAAGCAGAAGAATCTGTTGGGAGAAAATTCCTATGTAAGTTTGTACCTATGCGAGAGTGGGGTTGAGGTAGGGAATGAAGGAGCTACAAAGAGAATTAGGAGAATCAAAGCCAAAGATACAGTGTTTATGCCTTGGCTGTCATGTACATGTTAAGGAACACAGCTGTGCTAAACAGCAGCCGGTGATAACATGCTCTTCATAAACAGCTTACGATCACCATCTGATAAACATGACACAATGTGAAAGAATATGAGCCCCTGGTGCTAGAATGTGGGGAAAGTTGTGCATTGGTTTAGCATCCTCATGTTGGGGCTATTTTTAGAAACCCTTTAAGTTTTTAAATAGAAGTTCAACAGAGTTTCGATATAATCTCCCAAGCTTCGGGAAATCTTTCAACATAGGTAGGCTACACTCATTGTCCATAACATTTGAGCATGTAAATAATAATTAAGTTTCCTCCTTACATGGAAGTGCTGTATTTAAAATGCAGGATTTTCATTCTATCTCATTTTAGGGTTTTTTTTTTTTTTGTGTTTTGTTTTGTATATGAAAGGATGTGCCAGATTTTTCAGCATTCAAAATCTATGTGACAAGTTTTCTAACTACAACAAGAACAAATATCAGTATACTCCATCTTAGAACTCCAATCCTGCTGAGTACCAAGAAGAACTGCTGGCTGCCAACACTAGCAAATTTAACCGTATGTTCTTTGGCACAAATAACTAACAGAGCCACATATGTGAGCCAGTAATAGAAAACTGCTTGCTCAACTTAAAAAAAAATCAATTATTAAATAGCAAACAAAACTTCAAATTACTTTCACATGAATACAAAGGCAAAATTATGTGTATTATGTAAAATCTCTTTTTCAAATGTACAATTACCAATGGATTTGTGGGTGATATTAAAATATAAGCCCACTCATGCTTCTGACTGACTGTGGAGTCTTACGCTGCCTTCAGAAACTAATAGACACTGGTTCTTTAATAAGTTCTCTTCCTTATCACAGTATGTCTTCCAGGGTGATTGTTCTAGTGTTGATGATCTGGGATCTTCTAAAGCTTAAATAATATGGATTAAACTGCATATTCTACAAATAAGATAAGAGGGAGCAGAGAACACTCCTTAGTTTAGGATGTATAATACATGCAAAGGATTTTCAAAAAACAGTTACCTCTACAGTTTTGAAACATGCCATAAAGAGAAGTACGTGTGTGAGGGTGTGGGGGTTGTTAATGTATTTTTTTTTTTTTTGAGACAGGGTTTCTCTATGTAGCTTTGCGCCTTTCCTGGAACTCACTTGGTAGCCCAGGCTGGCCTCGAACTCACAGAGATCCACCTGGCTCTGCCTCCCAAGTGCTGAGATTAAAGGCGTGCGCCACCACCGCCCGGCCTGTTAATGTATTTTAAACATAAAGCCATGCATGACTTCCTTTCATCATTAATATGCCTGCATCCTAGTCTTTATAATATGAAGATAAGTCCACATTTCTCTCAAAGCATCATGAATATTTAATAATCTGAGAGGTTATATAATGTCCATAAATTAAATTCCCATGCACTATTCATTTTTATGCACTGTAGCTATTTATATTTTTATCCTCACTACTACCAATTAATGCTTTATATGTGTGCCACAGCAAATGCAACAAGCTGGGTGCCCCAGACACATGTAGCAACAATTCCTTTCATTTCCATTCCCACAGGAAAGGAAAACATTCAGTGAGCTTGCTCAGTCTTGATGCCTGCAGCTGCAACCGGCGCTGAGTGTCCCGGATGAAACCTAGTGAGTCTCTAGGTCCCATTCTGGTTAAAGCGATCTAGTTTTCTCTCAGAATTTAGGGATCATCCTCTTTGGCTCCTTCTACCTCTGACTGTTCTTCCCCGAGGCAATACTCTGGCTTTCTAGCTGGACAGGATAAAAAAGGCCTTAGGTATAAGCTGAGTTAAAACATTCTCTTTTGGACTTTGATCAGGATGAAAACAAGGTAACCGGAGGCAGAATTCCTAAGATGGTTATTTGGAGAGAGATGAACAGGTGTGAATCAGGCTGTTTTCCTGGTACATTTTGAGAATGAAGCAGTATAATTGCAGCAACCTCAGTGAGTGGAAAATGTAACGGTCCTCATCAGATGCTGGCATCAGCTCCAGGGAGGAGAATTGTGTTGCAATAGAAAAGTGCCTCCATTTCTATGGAGATTTTGAGTTTCTCCTCCAAACCCATTTTTCTTTCTTTTGAGGTATATTGCATATATGTATTGAACATCCTTTATATACCAGGAACTAGATTTCATGACAAAAATAAAGTAGTAATATAGTAAAATAAATATCCTTTATTTTATGAAGTTCATAGTCCAATGTGATTGCAACATGGATTTAAAAACATTTCTTTTAATTAAAAAAAAAAAAACAGAGCCAGATATTGGGGTGAAAGCTGAAAGATCAGAGAAACAGAACAAGCCACAGCCAACTCCTCATCGACTCTTGTTTCCACAAATCCTCTGACTGAAAGCCTCTGAGTCCTCACCCCTGAGGATCTCAGTTGAACTGCTGTTTAGTTCTTCTCTCCTCACACCTTATATACTGTTCTCCACCCAGCCATGTCACTTCCTGGTATTAAAGGCATGTGTGCTTTCCAAGAAAATGCATGAGATCTCAAAGCTGAAATTAAAGGTGTGTGTCATCACTGCCTGACTCTCTTCCTAGTGTGGCCTTGAACTCACAGAGATCCAGACAGATCTCTGCCTCCTAAGTGATAGGATTAAGGGTGTGTGCCACCACTATCTGGCTTCTATGTCTAATCTAGTGGCTGGTTCTGTCCTCTATTTCCCAGATAAGTTTATTAGGGTACATAATATATTGGGATACACAATATATCACCACATGTGATCATAACAGATTCTCTCAAAAGCAATCATATTATGAGCTATGATGGTGTTGTATGGACCTTGAGACTAGAAATCAGAGTGGGCTTTCTACATTGCAGACAAACATGTGGGATTTGTACTAATATCTACAGAATGAATATGGCCCAAGTAAGGAAATCAGAGAGAACAGGTAATTCTGAACATAGAGATTATATGCTGTTATTATCCTAACCTATTATTATATGTAATAGGTTGAACTACATGAGCCCGTCCTTAATCCATGATTGCCTGTGGATAGGTCCAGGCACATGCCAGGCCAAAGCAGGCAGCCATAGCCGCTGTGAGTTCATGTTGGCAATTACCATCATTCCTTCATCATATCATTTCACAAATCTTTCTCTATCTCCAGCTCTACATCCGTTATGCTTTCTCATCTAAAATGTTCAATAAGCCTCAATACAATGTTTTGTTTAGGACATAGCCCAAATCATCATTTTTCTAAGCTTCTTGAATAGCCATGAGTCTCTGCATTAAACCACCTCTCTCGGCAAAGAGAAGTTCCTCTGATTAAGGATGACAGTAGCATTTGTCTATGGGAATAACATAATGAATTACAATGTAGTTTGGTGAAAATTTTGGTGCAGCTAAACTGCATAGCAGGTTTCCCCTGGAGTCTGAGATCTTCACAGTCATATTTATTTTATAAATGGTGTTTACAGAATGAAGCATGTATCCCCTCCTGCGGAGCAAATTTCAAACATACGCCAAGAACAGTTGGTTACTCCCATAACAGTTACATCACTATTGCACCCATGGGCATGTTTTACCCTGCAGGTTGGCATAGTAACTTGAAAGGTTAATAGCTTGGGAAAACCACTGATGACTTATCTCCCCAGCAGCCTGAACAGTCACCTTCTGGCACTATGAAAACTAGCCAGAAGAGAGGTAACTACTGGATTCTGAGATAGGGGCAGTTACTGAATTTAGTTATGTGACAAAAGTTGAACTACCAGGCTAAGGATAGTTTTAAACCTGTGGTTACACAGACAGTCTTCTTATGCCACAAGGTCACATAACAAAATAAAATGCATGAATATAGGAAAGAGACCTGTGTGGAAGATGGGGATAAAAGGAGTTGGAGGGAGAAATAAGAGTATGGGGGGCAAGAGTACCAGAATATATTATATACATATATGAAACTATCAAAGAATAAACTTAATCAATAATAAAAAAGAGAATATATTATGAACTGAAAATAATTCATAGTAACTTGAGCACAGGAATAGACTAGATACAGGCACTGTTAAAATCATATCATACATAACACAGTTCAATCATTAGCTTTTGAACACAGAAAACTCACTGTAGCTTTTTAAGGACAGAAATAAAATAATCAGATTGATATTTAAGATTATTTTTAAAATTTGAATACTGACCAATTAGAGGGCTACCATAATAATCCAGAACGGATAATATGTCAGAGATAAGCTGATCGTGATAGAACTAAAGAGGAGAGGAGGATTTTTAAATGTAGAAGAAATTATTTGCTGAGATGAGAGACAGTATTTCAAGGATAATTTCTCAATTACAGGCTTGCTACTAAGTATCACTTTTCATTCTTATCAAAGGACAATTCTACTTTTCTTGATTGTGAGTTCAGATTTTAACAAGCAGATATTGAGATATTTCTAAGGGCCTAATGCATATGGCAGAACTCTGTTGTTTAGTTTTATAAATGAAAAGTCTGAGTGTAGAAAAATCTGTGAATTGTTTTAGAGATGGGAATTGAGGTAATTTGAATGGATAACATTTCTAAGAATACAGAAAAATACAAAGGAACTAGGTCTAAGTCTTCAGATATTCCCAAAGTCCTTACTTTATGTTAGTCTACATAATGTTTGCAACAAAGTTTCTAGAAAAATACATTTTTCTATTGTATGGATAAGCCAACACAAAAAGAGATTATGAAACCAGCCCCAGGTCACACATAACTGGTACAGCTAGGCCATTCAGGAACTCAGGTCCAAAAACTAACCCTCTAAACATTATCATGCCAAAGGTCTTTTATAAAGATGGCAAAGGATTCTAGGTTACACATAACAAGGTTTAAGCTCACATTTGTTTATGCTCCTTAGACCCAAAAGTCCCAGTCCCACATTCACAAACAGCCAAGATTATAACGTAAATGAAATCTAGCTAATCAATATGCTATAAGTATATACATAAAATCTATAGATTTATTTCCAAAAGTAGAAGGAATATACAAATCTGCTATGGATATCGCTCTGTATAAATAAACACTGATTGGCCAACATCCAGACAGGAAGTATAGGCAGGACTAACAGAGAAGAGAATTGAGGAAACAGGAAGGGGAGAGAGAGATTGCCTGGAGCCGCCACCGGACAAGGAAGATGTAACGTACCAATAAGCCACGAGCCACGTGGCAAAGTATAGATTAATAGAAATGGGCTAAATATAAGAGTAAGAGCTAGACAATGTTAGGCCTGAGCTAATGGTCAAGCAATTTAAATAATGTAAGAGTCTGTGTTTATTTTATAAGTGGGCTCCGGGACTGGTGGGACTTGGTGGGAGCTGGAGAGAAATTCTCCAGCTACACAAATCTCACTTAGGGTTCAGCAATTCAGAGTCCTTCTGTTTTTCCAGAGAATCCAAGTTTGGTTCTTTAGCAGCCATGTCCCTTGGCTCACAACCTCTCTAGTTCTATGGAATCTGATCCCCACTTTCTTCCTCCAGATACTTATACATATACCATGTACATCCACATAAACATATAAACACATAAATAAGACAAAAAAGTCTTTGAAATATCCCATTCACATTTTACCACTATTATTGTTAAAATAATATTTGGCTGAATAAAATATATTAATAAAATTAATTTGGGGATGACAAGCTGGCTCAGAGGGTAAAGGCATTTGTTGTCATGGTTAAAGACCATGGTTTAGTTCTGGGATCCACAATAGCTAGAGAGAATATATTCCTTCAAGTTGTCTTCTGAACTCTACAAGCGTGCCATGGCAGGAGCATACTCCATACAAACACACGGAGTCACTAATGTGATAAAAGTTTTTAAATTAATTTTACTTCATTCTAGGAAGTGTGGCTATCTTGTGTAGCTCACATTATTTCCCGTGGGCTAACACTAGGGGATAATTTCCCCATCTGTTATCTACATTAACCTTAGATAAGCAAGGCCAAGCATGCAAATGCATACTTTGGCAAAGAGGTCTGTTCAAACTGGAGCTCTATGCTGGTCATTTAGGATCCAGGCCCTCGGTGCTGTTTCCATGGTTACCTTGCCTTTGGAAGAGAAGTACTTTACAATCTGAATGCTAAAGGTTTCCCTCCTCTGGCTTTATGTAACTTCACACTGGTTTTATATCTGTATTTTTCAATTTTTCCTAATTTTTTTCTGAGATTCCCAACCTCATAAAGTTTTCATTCAGTGATTCTCAGGAAGGAACACATTTAAGAATCAATTGAGCAGGTTTCTCAAATTATATAATCTCATCATCAAGAAATTATATTCCTTGTCCTCTTTGAGGGACTAGTGAAATAAGCTGTTTATTGAATAATAAACTTTAAACTACAATCACCAGTCCCCATTTATGTTCAAACTCTTCTAGCTTTGAGTCTCTCCCACATTGCTCTCTCACTCACTCATCACTCACTCAGCACTCACTCACTCACTCACTCATCACTTACTCACTCACTCATCACTCATCACTCACTCACTCATCACTCACTCATCACTCATCACTCACTCACTCATCACTCACTCACTCACTCACACAGGGCTCCATGTTTGCTCCTGTGTTTTAGATTCTGAAATGCTGACATCATCCTACTATAGAAAGCTCACTAAATGGAGGATGGTAACTTAACTATGGGACCTCTGGTAGGTGTAGGTACTTGCTTACAGAAAACATTTCCACGATCAGCCCAGAGAGTTCATGACATCATTCCAGGCAGATCTGAGAAATTTGTTTCCTTAAAAGTAGCAATATACTAGAAAACCCACAAAAGGAAACTGATGGTACTAGAAAAATAGACATAACTAATTTTATTTTTTCTTGTCTCTTAAAGTTAATCTGTATGTTGGAAAGCCTGTGGATACATTAGAGTATTCTGCAGATAGCTATATGAGATAGCACAGAGCAGAGCTTAGAAGTCAGGGCACCTTACATCTTTTACCTGTAGACTGGAATGTACCACTAGCCAGAATAAATGAGATAACATAGGTAAACTACTTGGAACAGAAGATCTCTATAAATCTTAGCCCCTTTTCTGAAGGAGAGCTTATTTATTTCCCCAATGGTTCTTTTTGCTTATGGAAAGAAATAATTTTCTGAAGAGCAACTGTGGATATTTAATTTACTCCTCTAATTATTATTTGGGGAACAGGTTGTAGAAATACATTCTCTCAAGGAGACAAAATTAGGACACTGGTTACAGTGTTTCTCAGTTACAGTACATGAGTGTACCCACAAGAAAATAAAGGTTGATATTCTACTAACTGCTAATTAGCATACAGCTAATATCCTCAGAATTTGAGTAATTCTGCTGAAGTGTTTCTTACAAGCAAGCGATCGAGTAAACTGGAACTTTTTCAACCCATAGGTTGCCAGTAAGCTATTTCACTTGTTCTATTTCAACAATATTTGACCTAACTTAACTTATACTATTGCCTCTCCTTATTTTTCTCCACTTCATTAATTATTAGACAAAATTGTTGTTTATATTGGAATTCTGACATGAGTATGACCTATGCATTGGAAACTTTTCAAAGATCTCAAAGCCAGGATAGGGGATAAGGCTAACAGTAAGAGTAGTGCTGACACACATATCTCACCACTGCTGTAGTCTGGGACAATAGCAGCATTCAGATTCCATGTTCATTGCCAATTTTAGCAAATTTCATTTGATACCTGCTTCAAATCAGGTTCAATGAATGAAATACAAAACAAGAATTTTATGAGAATGAGATAAAGATCTAGTAGTCAGCTTTAAAATACACTCATTCAAAAATATTAAACTCTCATGAAAACATTTAATGATATACTTATGCTGAAATTATTTCCATAATCTTCTGGGTTAAGAATGTTTCAGTGGAAATATGTTACAAAATGCTCATTAATGAACTCAACTTCCAACAAATTAACTTTAATTTGAATATCTTCAAGTTCCCATATCCAGAGATAGGTTTGTAAAATGGAGAAATCTTACAAGGAGTATCAAGTTTTCATTTTAAACATAAAACTATGTTCCTGGGCTGGGGATGTAGCTCAGTGTTAGAGTTCTTGCCATATATATATATTATATATATATATATATATATATATATATACAATTCTCTGGCTTACATTCCTAAAATTACAAGTTTTCCTTTATTTGCTGAAAACACTCTTGCTTCCATGGTTAATTTTCTGAAACTGGCCATACTATGGTACCCGGATGTCTTGTCAAACATTTTTCTGATGTTTCTTTGAAGGTGATTGTTACATGAGAGTCATATCTGAAACAGTAGCTTTGATTCACATTTTCCCTCAAAACACATTGCACCTATCAGCTAAAGGCCTTTCTGAGAGCACCAACAGGGACCTTCCTGAGGTAGGAAGGGCTAAACCTTCAGATGCCATCAGACTTGAACTGCAGTTCCTCAGCCTGCTGGCCTTTCCTATCAGATTGTAAACTTGTGTTGCCTCCACAATTGAGATATATCTTCAAGATGAATAGTTCTTTTGTATCTATATGCATATATTTCTCGAAGTAAAAGTAATAGACATAAATTTCAAAATGGTTCATTTATGATTAAGGAGTGCAGATGCTAATTCAATGCTTCTGTTTCTTTCTGATATATCACATTTTAAAACGAGGCATATTATAAACTACTTTGGTTTTTGATTAAAAAAAACAGGAGAGACAGTGAATCGATGTAAAACACAGATGTAATTAAATTAAAAACAATTATGGTGTTTATTTGTTTGAGAGATGGTCTAGTAATGTATCCCAGGCAGTCCTCAAATTCTATAGGCTTCCTTCCTCAGCTTTTCAGGTGCTGGGATTACAAGCCTGCTGTAATACACCTGGCTTAATTTTCCAGGGCTTGATATATAATTAATTTATACTAATGATCTTTGGACTGTTTCAATCTTACAGTTCAAAAGTTTATTCTCAAAGGCTTACTATAGGATTCTGGGCTTCAAAGTGTAGATCAAACGCAGAGGCACCTGTGAAGCACTATGAATTA